>NC_061847.1:16063188-16068188 GCF_019202785.1 Penaeus chinensis | reverse complement strand
ATATGTCACAACTTCTTGTATTTATCAGTGGTGCTTTCTGCAGGTGAATGACTTCTTGACGGGCAAAGCCCCCCTCAACTTGACTATGCGCCTTGGTGACCACATGATGCTGATTCAACTGCAGCTGTCCACGGTGTCCCCAGGCGGGTCCAGAAAGTCACGCCTCCAGACCAACCATTCTCACTCACACAGCCATGCACACTCCCATGGCCATAGCCATTCTCACACTCACACACACACCACACACAGCCACAGCCATGAGCAAGGAGGTTCTGCTCGTACCTCTGCACACAGCCATCCTCTAACTCCTCCCTATACCCCTCATAGTCCAGTCACATGTGCAGGCTACTCTCCTGTGCACACGTCCCCTGTGTCTGGCCAATCCACACCCCCAGCCTCTGTCACTATCAACCCTAGTCAAATCTCTTCCACGACATCGTCATCTGCTAGGGCTGCCTCCCCATCTTCCCCATCTTCTACATCTTCCACATCCTCTTCCCCGACATCCTCATCAGCATCCTCTTTGCTTCACCACCACCACCACCACCACAATAATCTCCTCCTCCACCACCATGGTGCGGGTTACTCATCTCCTTCGTCCCCACCCCCACCCACCTCTCCGTACTTAGCCACGCCCCCTCACCATCATCACCACCACCACCATCACCATCACCACCACCATCACCACCATCACCGCCCTATACCTAGCTCCCCCTCAACCCCAAACAGCCCAGCCTCTTCCTCGTCTTCATCCTCATGCGGATCCAATGCCAGCTCTCCCTCAGGCCTTGGGTATGACAGTGACTTACCTGTGAGAGGTTGCCCTCACAGGGGTGAGGAGATGGATCTCAGGGCTACCCTGGACACCAAGGCCCTAGCAGAGGCTTCTCGTAATCTTACCCAGACCCTCAAGCAGCTCTCTTCTGAGGTCCTCACGTCCAAGCCAGAGCTGAAACAGGTATTTATTGTCAAAAATTGTATGACTATGAATTTTAATGCAAATGTATAAACTTGAATTGCATATGTATAAACTTGTTCATTGGCTTTTTTTTTTCCACAGGAGAGTCGATCCCCTCCAGAAATTGCTGCAACTTATTTAGGCACAAAAGGAGCCAGTGATTGCACCAACAATATTGGCCCCAGCAGTACCACTAGTAGTTGTAACAGCAATGGAAGCAGTGGCTCCAGCAGCAGTAGTAGTAACAGCAGCTACAGTAGCAGTGGTAGCAGTAGCAACAGCAGCAGCAACAACAACAGCAGCAGCAACAACAGCAGCAGCAACAACAGCAGCAGCAACAACAGCAGCAGCAGTAACAGCAACAGCAGCAGCAGCAGCAGCAGCAGCAGCAGCAGCAGCAGCAGCAGCAGCAGCAGCAGCAGCAGCAACAGCAGCAGCAGCAATGGCTCCAGCAACAGC
This sequence comes from Penaeus chinensis, assembly GCF_019202785.1. Taxonomy (NCBI): domain Eukaryota; kingdom Metazoa; phylum Arthropoda; class Malacostraca; order Decapoda; family Penaeidae; genus Penaeus; species Penaeus chinensis. Next base: position 16,066,771 of record NC_061847.1, on the reverse strand, counting down.
AATGGCACCAGCAGTAGTAGTGGAAACAATAACAACAGCAGTAATTTTAAGAAACAAGGAGCTATCATTGAGAGTATGCACCACCATGGGAAAGGAGTGTACTCAGGCACTTTCTCAGGTATGGAACAGGAGTGCATATGTATGTGCTGAAGTGTTTAATGTTGACAGTACAAAGATGTAGAAAAGTGGAAAGCATGGAAAATAAACAGGGAAAAAGTCTTTACTGAAGCCTTACTAACTTTATTTTAAAGAACCTACACTAGTTCTGAAAAAAAAGTAACTGCTAAAGCTGAGTTATCAAAGAATTGTTTGCATAGATTTTGAAGATTCCACCCATTCTCTCTGTGGCTGAGGTGTTGATAGGCAAATTTTTGTTTCAGGTACCCTCAACCCAGCACTGCAGGACAGGCAGGGACGGCCAAAACGGGATATTTCAACAATAATCCACATACTTAATGACCTTTTGTGTGCCACACCACAGTATCGTCGCCACAACACCAGCATTACCCTTAGTTCAACGACACCCTCCAGGACCAAGAGTTCAGGGAGCAGTGCACCCAAGGAGAAGGGAAAGCCATTGAATACCTCCTCAGCAGACATCCCACAATCTCAGGAGGACATGATGGAGGCAAACAGGAGGAAAGCTGTTGATGAACCACAAGCTGGTGACCAGGGTTAGTGAATAATGTATCAGCATAGAGTATAATAATATTGAGAAACTGGATCTTTTTGCTCCTTTAAAGAGTATTGACAACTGTTCAGCCTATTAAGCATGATTATAATGACCATTGCTAATACCTTTTGAAATATTACAGATTCAGGTGATGAAAATCAAGCAATGCGAACAAAGGTGGAGCAGCTACGCCTAATCATGGAGCAGCGACGGGCCAGGCGCAAAGCTCGGCGTGATGCCCGGGCACGCCCTTACCCACACACTGCTGCATCATGGGCCACAGACACCACAGTGCCTGCTGTTGTCACCACAACCAGCACAGCGGCAGCATCTGCTACTCAAGCAATGGATGTGGATGGAGGAGATACTGATGGTACTGATCCCACCACCCTATGTGAGCTCAACTCAGAGACTGTAGTGGCTTAATGATGGCCCATCATTAGAAGGATGTTAGGTTAATGTGTAGGGAGGATTTGCCACTGTGAATTGTTTAGATGGATTTAGGTGTAAGTGATGAGTATACCTTTGCACAACTGCCTATAGCCCAAGGTGACTCAATTTAGCCAAGGTGGTCAAGCCTTTATGTTGAAAGTCTTGTCATTTGGCAGGAAGTAAGAAAATGCAAGGTCTGTCGTCTGTGATTTAGGGTTGACTGTGTTGCAGCAGAACTGTGACACAAAAGCAGTGTTTGATGATGTGCTTCCATAGTTGGAAAAGGTGAGTGTTCCAGATCAATCAAGGAAGGAGACCTCTCAAGGTGTGCTGAACTTGACTAATAAATTGTTATAGCACTGTTTGTCAAAACTACCTTGAGGAGAGAGACAATAATATCCTGGGGTTGATTTAAAAAAAGGAAAAATAAAACAAAAACAAACAAAAATAAAAATGATTAGCATTAATCAGATTATGATAAAAACAGTGTTAGAGCATGTTAGAAATAAACTTCTTGATTATTGAGAGCTCTGCAGGGTACCCGAGCCATGTTCTTGCTTGTGGTTTAGAAGGGACTTGGCATCTTATTGCATGTATTAGTTGATCCTTTGAGCCCCAAGAGAACCCCTCTTGATGTGACACTCAGGAACCACAATCCCTAAAGGAGATTTGGTCAGTTATCATGGAAGCTCCGTAATTCTTGAGTGGCATTTTTGACGACCATCAGTCCATTTAGTAGTATTGTTGAGCCACAAGGATTCTCTCACCATATGGCAACCAGAAGGAAAGAAAAAGAAGAAGAAGAAAAAAATAGTATAGAAAATATATAATGAGGAGGGTACTGTATCATCAGAGAAAGGCTGAATCTACCTCGTCATGTAACCAATCGCTACTTCTTTTAATACAAGCAGATAATTTTATCCCTGTTCTATTGATATATATATACATATATATACATATATACAGTATGGTGTTATAAATCAGGACGTGACCTCAGCTGTTACACCGCCATAGATTCCATTGCCATAGTTTTGTCTAGATGTGGTTAACTCACTTTCCGTGTCTTTATTGACTTAAGCTTGTATATGAGGTTTTGAACTACCCCATCCCATCCCACCTGATGTCACTAGCTATGGAGATGATATTGCTTAAGTTGTCTGTGTTTACTTGATACTTGTATCCAGTGCGGGTTTTACTTCTTGTGTGCGCCACCTGAGCTGTAAATAACACATTTCCTATCTGCCTTTTGAAGATGCATAGACATCTCTATTGATCAAAAAAGTAGTTGTGAATGTGGTTTTCTAGTTCCCTTGCTCAGTCTTTGAATAGTAGGACAAAGATCTTGTTTTTACAACCAAAATTATGGCAGTCATTTTTCTGTCAAGACAGGAATATAAGCCAAGTCTGAAGTTTGTTTAGCACTGGCTTTGTAATGACTAATATAGGAATCCTCATGGCTAGTTACTGGATAGAGCAAAAGTTTGACACAGAAAAGGTATAATGGAAGCTAAGAAAAAATTATATTTGCAAATATAAGTCTGAAGCTTCTCATTTCACATTACATGTACAAAGGCATTTTCTTCATATCATGCTTCTCATAGTTGTTACTATTTTTTATTTTACTTTATTTATTTATTTATTATTATTATTGTTTTCATTTTTTTAGCATTTGTAACTTCAGTTAAGTTTTGGTTTAGGACTGATGTTCAACAGTTTGTTTTATTTGAGAGTGCAAAATCATCATCAAAGTTAAAAGATGTTTCTTCAGCATGTGTTTTTGAAGATTTGATTAGTAAATTGATCCACTTTAGTGTTTTTTGTTTTTATTACATGTATCTGAAAGGTGTATGCCTTTAGGGAGGAGTAACAAATGTACCTTTACTTACATCAGCAAACAGGTTTATGGATATCACAGATATACATGAATAGTTTCAATTAGGAATATATAAGATTCGTCGGAATGTTGCAAAAGAACCAAAACACCTTGTGGGTGTTTTTCTGGGTACTTGCAACAATGGCATTGTCATGTGTTTCTGTGATTGAAGTGGGACAGTACTGAAAAGTTAAGGCTGCAGCTGGTGATGCTTGATGAGTCCATAATCTTATCAAAGGCATCTGTAGAAATTTCTCATACACATTTTACAGATTCCTCACCTGAGCCTAGACTTCACTGTACTCCCACTTGCAACAAACTAGACTATGGTCTACATTGTGATATTAGATAGCCTGGCACCCAGATATTGTCATCGGCCATATTATTTTTTATTTTTGTATTTATTGAAATATACTTTTTTACACCCCTTGGCAAGGATGGAACCAAGGGATCCCACATACTGGTATTTTAATAACAGGCTTTCGTGTGGCATATCTGATGTTCAGCCCACCTGGTTCTTGGAAGTTGCTAACAATACTTATTTATTCCTCATTATTCCTGTTCTTTACCATCATGGTTATTAGTGCCCATTTCTCTATGTTACA
>NC_061847.1:16053188-16058188 GCF_019202785.1 Penaeus chinensis | reverse complement strand
GGTGGAAAGTATCAAATTTGCTTGTAATGTATTATTTACATTGAATACTTTGCCTGTATCACTAGCATTAAGAGTTTTCCTTGGTTCAAAGTGGTATGGCTGATAAAACTGTGTTGTATTTTGAAAGGTGTGTAGATTTCCATGTCTGTTCTTCACGTTAATAAATCAGTATGTTGAAATTATACTTGTTTCACTTAAATACCAAATAATAAAATTTAGTGTTAATGATTGAAAATAATTTAGTGCAGCAGGAGAAAGTCCATGAAACAATGAAAAATGCAGAAACAAATTTAGTAACAAGAAAAAGGCAAATCCCAAAGTGAATGTAGCTACAATGTTTACAATCAAAGTAGAAAATAAACAGAAATTATATGAATATAAAGATATGCACTTTTTATAAATACCCATATACCCCAAATGCCTTTCCCATTGTTGTCCCCCCCAATCCTTTGCCCGTTGTTGTCGGGGGGGGCTTAGGAGACGATGACTGAGACCCAATGATGGGGAACTCCTCAACCTTGGGACTCATCCATCGACTCAACTAATTTTGCATGGTCTTTTTTCCCACTCATACTTTTCGTTTCAGTTTCTTCACCAATCCCTTCTACTATCCACCTCCTAAGGTGTGAGAGCCGTGCTGAAAGGATGAAAGGCTGACTTTATGTCAGTCCTGAACGGCCTGAGGGAACCATGGGCACGGTATTCCCCTGCCATACCCTTACTCCTCAAGGGGACCCTGAGGGGTGGACTATTTTTTTCCCCAACATACTCCAGGCTTATCATGGCCAATAATGAAGACGCAATGAGGCTTGCCCTTTTATCAAATAACCCCAATCCCAGCTCTCCTTTGACCACGGCTCCGAACACTGCAACAACTACCCCCTCATCAATGCATACTTGTACAGTATCAACCCTAATCAACAACCAACCCCCAGGAGACATTTCTACTCTCCCAACATGCTCAACTTCAATACCTTTACTCCCACAACCTTTTTCATCAACCACCCCATCTCCCCTTATTACTACCTTACAACCTTATTGCCCACCTCCCCATAACACTACCCCCCTCAACACTACTCCCTCCTCCACACATCCCCGCACTTCTACTACCGCCACCTCTACAAGAATCCTAAATACTCTTATTTAGCCCAGCCAAATGGGACCGATTTTTCGTGATCCCTCCCACAGCTCCCTACTCTAAAAATACCCTCCTCTTCCAACAATGCCTCCTAAAACAAGTAGGCAGTCTCTTTCCGTAGCCGACCCGACCACTCCCGTCTCGTCACATTAACAACTGAAAACCAAGCTATAGCATTAACAAAACTAACTGATCTATGTGGTAATCCCATTCCTACAGAACCTCATCCAACCCTCAATACTTGCACCGGAACTGTCTCTATCTCCCCAACAGATTGCCCAATATATGACAAAGAATGGTCAGATTGTGGAGAGGACTTACTCGCCTGACTCAGACTATGATGCAACATATGTACAATGCTACTCCATTCCTCCCAGAGGAAATCGTAAGAAATCCATCATCATTGCCAAAATTACTTTTCGTAGACATGACCTTCCCTTTAATGTTTACATAGGTGGGGAATCCCTACCTGTCCGACCATATCAACCTCCTCCTCGTCAGTGCCAAAACTGTTGGCATTTAGGACACCCAGCCCGCTATGTGCCCAACCTGGCCATACTCGATCAAACTGCTCTGCACAATCACGCACATGTGCAAACTGTGGCGGCCCCCATAATGTATTTTATAGAGGCTGGCCCACCTACAAATTTGAGTCTGAGGTAGCAACTCTGAGATTCAGACTTTGACTCACTCTACGTGAAGCCAGACAGGAGGCTCGTCGACGAGGTTTTTCTCTTACCCCCTACTCTAGTAATGTCGCTCACTCTGCCACTCCCCCTACCCCCTAGCTCCTACACCCTCTCCTAAACCTAACCCCCCTCCATCTAACTTCCCCTCTTCTACCTCCTACCTTCCCCAGTCAAATTATTTTGCCATCCTAAGTCCAGACACTCCAATCTCTACCCAGTCAAATTCTTTTGCCATCCTAAATCCAGACACTCCAATCTATACCCAGTCAAATTCTTTTGCCATCCTAAATCCAGACACTCCAATCTCTACTACAGCCCCAACACCTTCCCCTCTCCCTCCCCGCACTACCCGCAGCAGACAGAATAAACGTTCCACCCCCTCTTCCCCTACCCCACAATCATCTCCACCTTCCTTTGCCCCTATTCTTCAGATACCAGACTTCTCTTCCCCCCCCCCCCCCCCTCACAAGAAAACCTTTATCTCACAAAACTCCCCAACCAACTCCACTACAGAAACTCTTTAAGATATCCAGAACTACATAATCGAGTCCCAAACTAATACTCCTCCACCTTCAAATTCTACAACTCCCGCTCCCTCCACACTCAAAGTGACTACCGATATCCATCCTCCTCCTACTCATATTCTCCCTACACCCAATCCTCCTACCCCATCCCAACAAAACCCATTCCCCCCGACTCCAGCCCCACCTATATTAACCCTCCCACCATCCCCTCTATCCCTTCCACTTCCTCCTGGATACACACGTGAATCCCTCATGTCACAAGTACCCTCTTCCCCAGACCCTCTACCTCCCGACACCCCTCCTGATACAACACCACCTACCTAACCTCATTCTTTATCCCACCCTCTAGCACCTTCCCCTTCAAATTCTCCAACACGCACTGCAATCTTTGCCAGTAAATCAACGAAAGTATAACTATCCTTCATTGGAACATTCGCGGTTTCCGAATGTTCCTCTTTCAGTCCCATGCCCACGTCCTCCCTACATAGACATCCCAACTTATCAGACATCCTTACAGAATCTCACACTTTCTGCTTTGACAACCTAGTTTCCTTCCTCAAACGCATATATATCCTTTACTTGATCTAACCCCTTTACATTACCTCATCCGACCCTAACCCATTCACTCACCAATTCCTTAACCCAGCTTTAACAACTAATCACTAACCCAACCACCCGTCACTAACATTAACTATAGTGCTACATGACCTTAGATGTCTAGCACATTTATTTTGTTTTTAACCATTAACCATTTCCCATTGTTGTTGGGGGTGGGTGTAGGAGATGGAGACTGAGGCCCAACTAATTTTGCACGTTCTTTTCTTCTCCTTTCCCCCCAATCCCTTGCCCATTGTTGTCGTGGGGGGGGGGGGGGGGGGCTTAGGAGGCAGAGACTGGGACCCAATGCTGGGGAACTCCCCAACCTTGGGACTCAGCCCTCGACTCAATTAATTTTGTATGGTCTTTTTACCCCTCCTACTTTTTCGTTTCTGTCCCTTCCCTAACCCCTTCTACTATCCACTTCCTAATGTGTGAGAGTCGTGCTGAAAGGATGAAAGGCTGACTTTGTGCCAGTCCTGAACGGCCTGAGGGAGCCATGGAGACGGTATTCCCGTTTTAGTTGCCTAGCCCTTACCTCTCGAGGGGACCTTGAGGGGTGGACGGTTTCTCTTCCCAACATACTTCAGGCTTACCATGGCCAACAATGAAGATGTCATACCATTATTAGGGGCAATGAGGCTTGCCCCTTCATGAAATAGCCCACCAATTCAAACTCTCCCGATTCCCTGACCCCAGACTCTCCTTTGACTATGGCTCTGAACACTACAACTACTACCCCCTCCTCAATGTCTACTAGTACATTATCCACCCTAGTCAACACTCACCCTCCAGAAGACATTTCTACTCTCCCAACATGCTCAACTGCAACACCTCTACTCCCACAACCTTCATCAACTACCCCACCCTTCATTATCACTACTCTACAGCCTTATTGTTCACCTCTCCATAACACTACTTCCCTCAACACTACTTCCTCTTTCATACACCCCCGTGCTTCTACTACCCCATCTCTCACAGCTCCCTACTCTGACAACACTCCTCTCTTCCAGCAATGTCTCCAAAAACAAGTAAGAACTCCTCCAACAATGCCAAAATTAGTTTCCGTAGACAGGACCTTCCCTTTAATGTTTACATTGGTGGAGAATCCCTCCCTGCCCGACAGTATCAACCACTAGGTGATTATTTCAGCCAGGTAGTGGTTCTCACCTTTCTCCACACTTCTCTTCCATTAAGACCATCAAGGAACGCACCCTATCATCTTCACCCAATCCTCTGCTGAGTCCTATAATGCTCCTTTTTTTCCTCTGATCTTGTATGCTCCGACACCTTCCATCTTCCTCTCTAACCATTCTGTTAACTACTTTCAACCACATATACACGTCAGGAAACTTCCCTTCTCATTGGCGAGAAGATCTTATTCTTCCCTTCTCTAGCACGCTACGCTGCTATGTCCACATCAAACCAACCACGTTTCTCACATATCCCAGCCACGGATTATTACCCACACTTTAAGACCTTCTTGTATAATCGATGGCAATCTTTTTGGTCAAGTCTACAAACTAATAAATTACATACTGTAAAACTGTCAATCTCCTCCTGGTCAGCTCCATTCCATCGGAACAGACGTTGGGAGATGGCCCTCGCCCGCTTACGCATTAGCCACACCCGTCTAACACACTCCTATCTAATGTCACAATCCGATCCACCCCTATGTCCCTTATGTAATGTTCCTCTTTCAGTCCCACATATTCTATTGTCATGCCCACGTTTTGAAGCAGCCCGTACCTCTACTTTCTCCCACCTATCCTCCCTACATAGACATCCCAACTTATCAGACATCCTTACAGAATCCCACACTTTCTGCTTTGACAACCTGTTTTCTTTCCTCAAACGCATATGCATTCTTCACTTGATCGAACCCTTTACATTACCTCATCCGACCCTAACCCATTCACTTACCAATCCTTTAACCCAGCTTTAACAACTAATCACTAACCCAAACACCCTTCACTAACATTAACTATAGTGCTACATGACCTTAGATGTCTAGCACATTTATTTTGCCTTTAACCATTAACCATTAACCAT
>NC_061847.1:16033188-16048188 GCF_019202785.1 Penaeus chinensis | reverse complement strand
GGCTTGCTCTGTCAGGAAAGAGGCGGCCCTCAGGCGACAAGAGGTTGCTAAAAAGTGACCAGACTTTGCTCCTGCTCCCCCAGGCACCCACGTCTGGGGACAGAACGTAAGGGAAAAGGCTCTGCGACCTCTTAAGAGGAAGAAAACACCTCCCCATCCGACGCCGGACGGCTACAATAAAAAGGAGTTTCCGGCCCTTTAAAGTGTACAGAAAAAGAACCAGAGGAATAAAGGTTTACAAAACACTGCAAAAGCCTCCCCAAGAGACGATCATCTCCTCTATGAGGGATATATGACTCTCCTGTTAACTGCTGTAGTCACTGCAGTAGCAACAGCTTTGGGGAGGTCAAGTGAGGAGGCGGAGAAGGCAGTCACAGTCGCCATGACGGCAATGACCCAGATGGTTGAAGCCCCAAAAGAGAGGAAGCTGGACAGGGCCAACCAAGCTTCTACCCCACCTCAGGACGAAACTCCCCTCTCTACTCCAACCCTGGCCAAGTCCTCACAGGCAGAGCCAAAACAGGCTGACCTTACCTTGGTAAAGCCAGCAAAGGAAAAAGACACAGACAAACCCTGAAAAGAGAAAAGCCAAGTCAACAAAAGTCTACCAAGGGCTCTCCACCTAGTCTGACAAACAGCCCAAAAACAGATGAAGATTCTGCAATCAGCGACGACTTCACAATGGAGTTGTCAGACTCCGACATGTCAGACACCACTATTGATGGGGACGCTGATTCTGAATCCGAATATAAAGTCGTCTCAGATGTAACTAATAACAAGTAACATCATGACACACATTCTAATCATCAATGGCTTCAATACGCTTCCCCTACTGCAAACCCGGCATCGACTGATCCATCCGTGAAGTAGATTCTACTACCCGGAGGATTGATGGCTGGAATGACCCTCTCGGCTTCTTTCTCCTTGACAAGCTCATAAAAGAGGCCTCGACCAAGGTTTGTGGCCACGGCAGGGCTTCAGTAAAGTCAGGGTGGGGGAGTCCATGCCCTTGGCAAGTAGTTGTTCTTTGATCTGATAGCATATCAACACCCTGGCTGTGTGTGACAGCCAGAAGTGTCTGCAAAGAGCTCCAGATCTTGTTTTAGGCATCTAAGTATTTTTATCTCATGATTGTGTTCCTGGGTGCCTGGATGACCTTTGAAAGGAATTGTGCTGCCATTAGATCAGTTTGTGAGTCTAGGGGGAGAAGGTATGCCCCCATGAGGAGGTTGAGGACCTTCATCCACCTTGGGGTAACCAGAATGATCCTAGCAGCTTCATTTTGAACTGTCTCAATTTTTTTTCTCTTAATCTTGGCTTTGTGGCAATCAAGGTGATAGAAGCATAGTCCACAATAAGGAGGACGGCATGTACATAGAATGATCTTAGTAATTTATGTCTAGCTCCTGTGTGTTTCCCAGTCATTGCTCTCATGACAGACATTCTTGCTTTGGTTCGGTCAACCAGGTGCTGGACCTCCTTACCCCAAGGTATTGGAAGTCCTGGACCCACTCCAAGTTCATTCTCTGGATTTTCAGACTTGTGCCTTGAACATTGTGTCTCAGCCATGGCTTTTGATTTGGCTGCAGAGATCTTTAGTCCTGTCCTACCACACTCCTCAGATACAAGGTGCAGACAGCACTGGGCTGTTCTTAGGCAGTATAGACCAGTGGAGATGATTGCAAGATCATCTGCATAGGAGATGATCTTGCACCCCACTGGGAGGTGTATGTTGAGGATACAGGACATTAAGATGGAATAATGCAATACCGCATTGATATAGATGTATAACAATCCTCCCTGACCTGGCCTCGAACCTAGGTCACTCCGGGTATGAGACCGGAGGGCCAATACTAAACCAACCATGCCACACGGCCCACTAAAAGGAGTGTGCAACTAGGATCTAACTAGCTTCCATAGACATTACCTATCTACCCATACATGAGTAATGATAGCGAGGTTTTACACACACACTCCCCGTGGGCATTCGGTGGAAATTGATTTAGAAATTCGAAACCGAAGTCAGATACTGAGGTATAAATATGAAAGATGGAATAATGCAATACCGCATTGATATAGATGTATAACAATCCTCCCTGACCTGGCCTCGAACCTAGGTCACTCCGGGTATGAGACCGGAGGGCCAGTACTAAACCAACCATGCCACACGACCCACTAAACTAGGATCTAACTAGATTCCATAGACATTACCTATCTACTCATACATGAGTAATGACACACCGAGTGCCCACGGGGAGTGTGTGTAAAACCTCGCTTTCATTTAAAAAATATATGTCGGAGACAGGACAACAGATGGACAAAGAAAGTAACAGACTGGATTATAGATAACATAAAGGGGCCAAGGGCCAGACTTAAACAAGATGGCACGACGAAATTACGAAATTTTGGGGCCAAGACTGGAAGCAAAACAGACAGACAAAGATGGAAAAGATTGGGAGAGGCCTACGTCCTGCAGTGGATTGACCCAGACATGTGTGTGTGTGTGTGTGTGTGTGTGTGTGTGTGTGTGTGTGTGTTTAAAAATAAATGATATATACATATAATTGCTAATATACAAGCTAGGTTTGTATAATATATTATTATTTTAATTCTTACCTTCTTCATCTTGCGATGTGGATTCATAAGAGTGATTCTCTGCCCCTTCGTCACCTAGGAAGCATGTAGTAGATAGTTTAATCATAAGTTTTGATACTATCACTCTTAATAATAACAATATTATTATATAACACTAGGTCAGAGTCAATGTTATTAGATACATGGATATCTTGGTAGTTACATACTAATACTATACACTGTATAAATATTAGCGATGTATTATAATACTACTACGCTCACCCCTCTGTTATTGATTTCTTATTTTTTAAATGTACAAGCATGTTATACTATGGATGTTCGATATTTTCTAGAAACTTGCGTTCGTTGGCATGTACACCCCGACCCCACCATTACATCCGCCCACACTTCTGAGAATTGATAATAATAATAATATTAATAACATAAACAGGAGAGCCGCAGATGATGATGATGATGGATTTTATCAGTGGAAGAGAAAATAGTGGTTTCATTAATAAGAGGTTCATACACTATGATGAGTATAGCAAGACTATTATAGTGACTATACGACAAGATATGGTTAATCCCGAACAACTTTATGAAGTTGTGAAGGACATGTCGAGCAATGAGATAACATTTAGTGAAGAGATGATTAACATAGAAAACAGAATTTGTGGAATGTATCTAGAGTAGAAGGAATAATATACTTTATACTCTTTGTTTGTTCGTATTATTAATCCGCGTGCTTTTTTACATATCAGATGTTGATAATTGCACTGGTTCATTAGATGTAATGTGTGTTCGAGGACGCTTTCTTTATGTAGAAAAGGTTGGTCGGTAAAAAAGAAAGGGAAAAACAAAGAGAACGAAATAGAGAATGAAAGAACTGGCAAAGATAATTATAGAAATACAGAGAGGAAGAGGGAGGCGGAATAAGAGAGGAGGAAGAACGAGGGAGGCAGGAAATGAGGGAGGGAAGGAGGGAGGAGACGGGAAATACCCCCATCCCCCTCAGCTTTCTATACTGCTCGTGATAGAGGGGTGAAGGTGAGCAACGGAGGCAGATTTACATAGGGGGGAGAGTTATCGTTGTCAATGACAGGATAAGTCATTTCACCCACCCATGAGCATGAGATACTCAGATACTCATTTTCACCCCATCCCAAGAGCATGAGATACTCTAATACTCATTTTAACCTCACCCAAGAGCATAAGAATGTGACCGATGACGCAAAGTTGCCTCCGTTGCTCACTTTCAACCTCACCCAAGGGAGTGAGAAAGGAAGCAAGCGAGGCATTTTTCCATCTATTTATATTTATATATACTATATATATATATATATATATATATATATATATATATATATATATATATATATATAAAACCATCTCCGGAAGACGGAATTCAACTTTCGGTAGTGGAGGTTGGTGCAGTCCATAAGCGTTTAATGGCATTAAGAGTAACATACATTTGGTTTCATGTTTCGTGTCTCTTATTGTTTTGTTTGCTCATACAGAGTAGTGTCTATAAGATATGTTCTGTCTCTAGGGCCCAAAAGCTGATTCCAACAGCGAGTACGCTTTTCTGGTCCCAGAGACTGAGGATTTCTGGTTCTTGGTATCGACCCTCCAACCTGCTTTACTGGACATAATACGAGTTATGTAACCAAGGAGATCGAACACATTCTTATTAGAACTCACTGGAGGATCCTCTAGAACTGCAAGATTTACTTGAGTGCCAGGTTCTGTGGCAATGATTATAGAATGGTTACGGCTACTTTTCGGATCCACTTCAATTCAATTGGACAGGTTGAAGGAGGAGTGTGGCCGGAGGTTTTGACGTGGTTATCTCTGACTTAGGATCAAGATTTGCTGTTCCTTGGTGCGTTGAGAAAGAACGAGGAACCTTACTGAAGAGGATAAAGGCAATTTACCAGTAAATGACCATCGTCCTGCCTACCAAGACCTGAAAAAAAATGAACTCCGAGCCCTCCTCACAGATGACTGCATTACGCTCAGTGGATGGAGAGATCATCTCAAACCACGTTGGAGTTCGTGAAATTTGGGCTGAGTATTTCGAGCAGCTGTGTCAAGTAGATCCTCCAGCAAATACCCTTGACACAAGAATTGTCATGATTCCTGTACCGGAACCAATCATCAGCGTGGAACCTCCCCGTTGACTTCTAAGCTGAAGGGTGGCAGAGTAGCGGGCATTTGCGGCATCAATGCCGAACTTTTAAAGAATCTATAGCGTGCTGTTTGGATGCTGTCTTGGCTGCCATCTGGCAGTCTGTTACCGCCCACCCCAGACCCGTTGAGGGGCGTGGTTGTCTCTTCTGGAAAGGGAATCGATGGGACTGCAGCAAATAGCGTCGCATCACACTGCTCAGCATACCAGGTAGGGTTCCCATTCACTTTCTTCTGAAATATTTCAGATCTATTGAAGTACCAGATACTGGAGCAATCTGAATACACGCCTGGCAAGTCCACGATAGATCGTATCCTTAGACCGTATACGATAGACCGTAGCACTTTGGGCCATTTTAGAACTCCATCGTGATTTTGGTCGTGGATTGTTTGCAGTCTACATCGACCTTAAGATGGTGTTTGACTCGGTGCATCGGGAATTACTTTGGGAAATTCCGACAAGGATTATGAAATTAATGGCAAGTCTGTTTAATGGTACTGAACGCGCTCTAAAGTGTGATGGGAGCCTATTTAGTTTACTTTTGTAAATTCAGGAGTGCGACAGGGCTATATTTTAGTACCAACACTTTTCAGCACTTGCATGGACCGGAGTAAGTGCGCATTTTATCTATCTATCAGTTTATATATATGTATATATATACATAACCACACACACATATACATAGATAGATAGATAGATAGACAAAGAGATAGATACACAGGTATGTAGGTAGATAGATAGATACGGAAAAGTTAATAAATAAATAGATTATATATGCAATCTCTCTCTCTCAATATATATATATATACATATATATATATATATGTATATATACACATATATAAGTATATATATATATATATATATATATATATATATATATATATGTATATATACATATATATGTATATATAAATATATCTGTATATATGCATACATACAGTGGCATTTTCTTAGTATCACAGAGCCATCCCATTGCAAATTTGATTCCTTCTTTCATACGCGCACACACACACACACACACATACACACATACACACACACACACACACACACACACATACACACATACACACACACACACACACACACACACACACACACACACACACACACACACACACACACACACACATACACACATACACACATACACACACACACACACACACACACACACACACACACACACACACACACACACACACACACACACACACACACACACACACATATATATACACCATAATCAAAGGAAAAGACTACATCCACTAATACTTGAAATAGGAAAAAAAAAGAATAAAATAGGATTAGGAAGGGTTCATATGGTGATGTTACTCCAGGATTGATTGGAGTGATAAGAAAATAACTGGAGATTCGCGCATATTACAGTCCGGATATATGAAAGAAGGAATAAAAATTGCAATGGGATGGCTCTGTGATACTAAGAAAATACCACTGTATGTATGCATGTCGGTAGGTTGATAGAGAAACCTGTATAGATGAAATCCTTTTCACAGATATAATATAGGTATATATTTTTTGAAGAACATATTTAAGTTTACCCAAAATTTATTGCGGTTTCTTTTCTGTGTTAGATTCACCAACGCAGAAAATGTAAATGAATCGAGGGTGTACCTTAATATTTATCAAAGAAAACGGACGTATACAATATGTACACACATACACACACACACATACACACACACACACACACACACACACACACACACACACACACACACACACACACACACACACACACACACACACACACACACACACACACACACACACACACACACACATATATATATATTCGACAATGCGAATAAATCCAAGAAATGTATTTTCTATGTACTTCAGTCGTAAATAAAATATAAGTTATTTGTCACGCAAGTGTCAGAGAACCTGAAAAAAACAATATTTTATAAATTGCCCTCCGATATATTTTCCTACTTTTTGTAAGCAAAACAATGTAATATCTTAATTTCGTACGTAGGTAAAGCCCACATAAATTTTCATGAAAGAGAATTTGTTTCTGCCTGGAAGGATATGACAGTACAAGAGTAATACTGTGCTAATATCGAGTATTTACAGTACGTAATAAATTTCTTACTCTGCGCCAATAGATGTGTCTGCCCCTTATTCCTGACAAGATAGCCTGAAGAATTGCACGGGAATTTTAGAATTTCGGACGCTACAAAATGAGTTTCTATTAAAGCATTTCCTGTACATATTAAACATGCAATATGCTATGCACTACATGAAATATATCGCTACGTCACAGTATTCTGCCGAAAAGCAGAACACTACAAATATCGAGGAATGATATGAAATATTCAAAAGCAGGGCTCGAGTTCCGTTTTTTCAAACAGCGATAAAACGTCACTGTAAAATAAGGATTACACTTTCGCCTTTCTGAAATATATTGTGTGTTTAATCTTTGGTTATTGATGTTATATGATTACGAGAAAGTCATTAACTGTACCCGAGTATACATGACAAAATTCAATTTCAAAATCCATTAGATAAACCATCAATATAACAGTGACAGAAAGCTCAGGCGAGTGAATTGTCTTTGGCGATATTAAAGATGATAAGAAATCGTGGCGGCAGTGCTCGACACTTCCTGTATGGCAGACATGCTCATCACCCAATATATTCAATAAACCGAAATCCATCATAACAACAGCTTATATGCAAACCGCTCATTAAAGGGTCGTGGGTGTGCTCACTATTTGATAAACCCGTATATCCATATGCAAAACATGGAAACCTCTGGCTTTATCGTAAGGAGAGGGAGAAGCAGCTGATATACGTGAGCTACATTCATATAATTTCGGGTATGGTTTGCGTATTAAGCAAAAATAAGAATCGCTCCTCCTCTTTTATTGTAAGCATGTCGTCCACAGTCTCCTTCAGACGGGAAAGAGGACCTACCCCTGCCTGCCCCGATTCCTTTTGATGAGATAGTTCTACCGAGAGCGACTGAGAAGGGAGTTTGCAAAACTTTTGTCTGTTTATAGGGTGTTTAGCATTAAAATATTAATTTAAAAATATTAGTAAAAAATATTGATATTTAAACGTGTTGAAATCTTTCGCACAAGGTATAATACATATCACCTGAAATGACTATAATAAATCCTTCGTATGTGAAACATAATGGCTCGTTACTGATAAACTAGGAGACTGTACTGTTTAATATACAGCGACCAATCCTAGCCAATGAAAACTGACGTCAATCTTTTCTGAACAATCATAACTTTTTTTTCGGAAAGCTGTGCCCTCACTTACAAAAAGCGTTCAATGTGTGTTTGCCCGCTGTCAATAAGGTGTACGTGTTAAAAACAAAAAACAAAAACAACAACATTATGCTGAAAGCCATCTGAAAGTTTTATTAATCACAATATACATCGACCGCTAGAGATACTAATACATCGAAGTTAGTACAATTTAATTAACGCATAACGAGAACAAAATCAATATATTTATTGCACGAAGCAAAAATCTTTATGTAATAAAAAGTTCCTAATTCTAATGTCACATTAATTTTTTTTACCGATTGGCCGTCACAGCGCACGTAAGCATTCGTAATTACGTGGGATGGGCAATAATATAAGCTGCGCGGCGTGGAGTAACCGCCACCGCCTCCGAAGTATTTAGTGTTCATGCAAAGGTTAATAAATTCCATCTTACATTCTGTTGCAAGTATAAGTATTGAACTGTTACCATATTTGACGATAATAATCATTAGGTTTCAGCTCTGTTACTAAAATGTGTTGAAAGTTTGTTGTGTGAGAGTGACATTACCCCCCCCCCCCTCTTTTTCCTTTGTACTACTATTTGTAAACGCAATCAATCAGTAAAATACCATTACTGTTTGAGCAACAATTAATGAAGCTTTATATATAAATTTGATAGGGTCTTTATGAAGCTTACGAAAAAGATATTCATATTCATAAGTTTAGTCCTTTATTTACCACTACACAGGCATGGGCAAGATGTGGTACATTTGATGCATGGTCATAGCATAATATAGTAGGCTATAACATTATGATAAGTACAATATCAGTTAAAGGAAAGGAATCAATCGAGATTTGCGAAGTTCTAGCTTCGTCCGGGCTTTTTATATATGGCCCGGCCTGTGTCAGCTTTTGGTTGTCTGACACTCGGTACTTACCGTGGCGGTGGGATTGCCAGCAGGCGCTCCTGCCGCCATGGTGTAAGCACGTCGCATAACCTCTTTACCAGCACGGCGGCTGTTGTAGGCGGTCCCTGTCTCAGGAATTGTGTATGCTCACAATTCTCTAAGTAATGTACTAGTGTAGCGTTCGGCTCGCCGCAGTGCATGCAACACCTCTCTTCACGGTCTATTGTTTCTATAATCTGCCATGCACAGTGGTAACCTAGGCGCACTCTGTGAAAAATGATTTCGGTACCTCTATTGATTATTTCAGAGAGTGCCAGTGGTTCATAGCCTGCGGCGTCTGAGTACCAGCTGGCCGAGGAGGAGGATCTCGTTTCCTCTCTGTGAAGCTGCAGGAAGAAGGTACGGCCTACCAAAGTAAACTTCTCCTTATGTCATTTTTGGCTTGGTTTTATCGTCATGGGATTTGGGGGCATACCCCTGCCAGCGACGGCTAGTCTGTCAGCAAGCTCGTTCCCTTTGATGCCGATGAGGCTTGGGACCCAGTTGATGATTATTCTTCTACCCTGAGCAAGAATTATTTGTGCCATTGTTAGAATCGTGCAATTACACAGTCCTTTATCTACTCATCTGCCACGCCGGCGTACAGCTTGGGCGTGGAAAGGCATTGCTACATTTGATATGTGGTCATGTGATACAATATTCCAAATTTAGGATACAACATAAATATATCTTCTAAGACATCAGATGATATGAAATAGTTACATAGTTATCATGCTAGGTGGTCTGAAAAGCATAGGGCAATCGGAGATATAATGTACAAGTGTTCGCTTATATTCTTCATTACACAGTTTACACTTAGTTTCTTCAACATTACAAACTGTACTGACTTGCCAGTACAATCTATATCCAAGCCCGATCCTTGCGGTCATAATATCACACTGCCTTGTTCTTGTTTTATATACACCATAGATGAATGGATCTTGCTTAAACCGGTCATAGTGCTTTATGCTACGGCTTTCAGGGCGTTGAGAATTAATAAACTCAGTCAAGTCATCTTTGCAGGAAGCTTTAATAATGTGTTAAATCCTAGAAAGAGGTACTCCAAGAACTATATCCACATTTTGCTTGTCACATGCTGACTTTGCTAGGCGATCAGCATGATCATGCCAAGGGATTCCAACATGCGATGGAATCCACACAAAAGGTATATCGTGGCCTCGTTCTTTTGCACGATAGACGTTTATCCTGATGTAATTTGCAATATTTCCTGCAACTTTCTCAAAAGTGTTCAGAGCCTGGAGAGTACTCTGTGAATCGCAGAAAATTACCCCTAAGTCTTGATTCAATAGAAATTTGATGGCCATGAGTGTTCCTGCCAACTCAGTTTGCGTAGTGCTAGCTCAGTCATGAACCCTCCTACTATCCTGGTGCTGCAAAATATTGTTTTTATATACAACAAAAGCGCATCCTGCTCGGCTCCCAGACTGCAGGGATCCGTCAGTATAGCATTCATATGCATTGGATAGAATTTCTAGATGTTCATTTATAATTGCAAACGTATACTGCTTAAGTATAACAGGGGGGACTTAAGCATACTGCTTAAGTATAGCAAGGGGTATTTTTTAGGGGGCAGTCTTATAATATACACTTAGGTCCATGTAGGGTCTTATTTATGGGTATGTTTAGCTGAGTTAAGTGTTTACATGTTACTTGTACCCATGGATTTGAGTATGGATCGGTGTTGCCATTCAAAGTTAGCGCCTCTATTTTGTTTTAGTTGTCTTTGGAACTCTGTACAATGGAGGGGTTATCTAATTGATTTGACGCTAATTGCGGTATTTATGTATAACATTTTTTTCATAAAAAGAAAGTAAATTAAGTTCTATTCTCATATTTACAATCCTTGTTGTTCTAGGGGCACCATGAATGATCCTCATGGTTTCATTTTGTACATTTTCGAAACTACTCAACTCTGATTCCTTGAACAATACAAGGTGTAATGCATGATAATCTATGACTGACCATATGTATGACAAATAAATGAGTTTCGCAATATTAACATTGATGCCATGGTCTTTGCCGACAAGTGTCCTAAGTGGCTTCAACCGAGATCTAGCGCAACGTCATTTATATGAAACCTTATCAGAGGGATTGTCTTTGGGTTAAGTGCCATGTTCTTTTTCAGTTGAGATTATCAAGCCACATTCAGTAGCCCTTGCTAAAAGTATATCTAGAATATCTTCCATTCTCTCATTTAAATGGTGAAAATGAACATCAGTGTTCTCGGATTTTTAAACTAATTTATGTGGCAGTGTTACCTTCATATATGTCAACAATCCAGTCATGGCTGTATTCACATATGAATAATATCCCTTAATTGCAGGTGCTATTTTCATCTTAGCGGCAGCAGCAGCAGCAGCAAAAGGTTCTTGCACATAAATAACATCAATATTATATTTACGGATGTCAAACTATAGCTCATTCAGCCTAGGCTTAATACTACGCATATTCCATGATATAAATTTGATTGTCCGTTTATCCATATGTATTAGGCAATCTAATACATATATGTCAACAATCCAGTCATGGCTGTATTCACATATGAATAATATCCCTTAATTGCAGGTGCTATTTTCATCTTAGCGGCAGCAGCAGCAGCAGCAAAAGGTTCTTGCACATAAATAACATCAATATTATATTTACGGATGTCAAACTATAGCTCATTCAGCCTAGGCTTAATACTACGCATATTCCATGATATAAATTTGATTGTCCGTTTATCCATATGTATTAGGCAATCTAATACATATGTTCTTTTTGTTGTGCCAGATGAATGGTTGCGTCACTGGACTCGATGCCACAGGGATCCTGATATTGTTCGTGGCTGCTGTCATCGCTGACACTTCCACTCTGGTGATCAGCACTAGCGGTCTGATATCGAGTCTCCTCGTTCGTTTTTTTTAGCACTATTGGCAACACTAGTGTTACGACAGTGACAGTCACTTTTAATTTTTCCATGTCCTGTCTCAGCGTCGTTATTACATTAATTAAGTTACTGTTTTGTTCTTTCAGAGCTTTCATTTCCTTTAAAAGTTCAAGTACATTTATGTCGCCTTGGTCAGCTGGCGTGACGTCACTTCTGTCACATGGCACGCGTTCATCCCTGCCTGAGGGTGAGGGACGGTTGCCACGGCTGACGGCCGAGGAGGGAGGGGGGGCGTGGTCTTTAATTCAGAGAGTATGGCAGCTTTGAGGCCCGAGACACCTCTGTGAGGATCAGCATCACCTTGTTCACCTTCTCCTCCAGTTGCACAACCGTGTCGCGTAGTTCGATGACCTCTGCACCCCCACTCGCCGGCAGCCGCCGGAAATTTCTTCGGCTTGTGACGGTCGGGCGCTTCCCCGGCACCCTGGCCGCGGGTTGGGTGGGAGGGCCGCGCTGGTCACTCGCGGTTATAGCAGATCACAGGGGGTGGAGGGGGTTGGGGTCAGGGCAGTGAGGGCCGTGCACTCCTAGTGCCAGACAGTCACACCTGTCATCCCACACCTGAAGCATGATGGGACAAAGGCTGGTGCATTTGCAGTACTCTCTTCTCCTGAAGCACTGCGAGGACACTGCCTGGCAGTATGTTATTCACCACTTGCTGCACAGCGAGCCTTGCCCTTGCAGTACTTAGCCACATGGCCACTGCCCATGCAGTTATAGCAGATCACAGGGGGATACCCTCCACAGCCGCACGTAGCTGTCGCGCATGTACTTCCCAAAAAAGTGGTAGGTACTGGGAGGTGGTTGCTCTCCTTTCCACATGCTACGGATACGGTTGAGTTGTTTCCTATCCTTGTGCACTCTTATGTCCATGTGAACTTCGTTAAGTGCATATGCATGTTCAAGATCGAAATCCATGTTGTAGTGTGTCACAAATTATTCGTCATACCTCCAATTGATCCTTCAATAAAGTCGTTAATATAGTTTTGCTGAGGGCGACATACACATACGGTGAGGAGAGTGTCTCCTCGCACAAGTTCGAGGGGCGTACCCCCCTGGACCGGAAGGTCGTTGCCGAGGTTTAATGACCTCTCCCCTCTACTCACCCTTGACTTTCTACGGTCCCCAGCCCTCTACTGGTCATCGCCTGTGCCAAGTTTGACATGCGCCCAGAAAGGAACGACAACGACAAAATGCCCCCAGAGCAAGCGATTCCGACTCTTACGGTCGATCACTTTATTATTACATGTGAACTTATATCTTGATTATATTCAAAATATTTGTCAGAAAATCCCTATTCTCAATCTCTATGTTTGTAATCATTATTGTTGTCGATACTGTAGTTATAAAATGTTCTCGCGCCCACTCATGCCCTGCGGTTTACCTAACCTTTCTGTCTTTGGTACTCTCATTCCTCTGCAGTTTGTCTACCTAAGAGTACTAAATTTATTTTCAGGTTAATCTAAGTCGTGATGCTGAATTTCAGTTCATTCATTATGAACTATTTCACAGGAAAACCTTTCCTGCGTTTGTTTGCATGTTTTTAATAATACCTGTTTCCTAGCACGCAGCTCATCTTAATCAACTCCCGATCAATCCTGTATTTTCGCGTGCAACTACTCTCATTTCCCTGAAGGAAATATGTTCAAAGTATGGCCTATCTACCTACATTTCCGTAGGAATATCTGTCGTACTCTGCTCTTGCACATGAATTCAACATATTATTTTCGTGGAGAATCATTCCTGTATTTTGCATTGCTATGTGAACCCGTAATTTCTTCGATATTTTATCCTGCAATCTCGATTGCTCATTACTGCTTTCTATCACTCAGGTGAATGTTGCAATTAACACTACTCCGAATCCATGACACTTTGCTTCTAGGCATTTCCTTATCATTACGAGTTCGTGTTGATATTGTAACTCCCTGAGATATGGCATTATGTCTTCTGTCGCCAAGACATGGTACTGTCGTTCCCGTTTGTTGTCCTCAAAAACAGACGCTCCGTGCTGAAGTCCACTGCTGACCTAAACTCTTGGATCACCACGTCGCTGCCCTCGCCGCCGATCCCTGGCGCGCCAAGTCTCGCTCACCCCGCTGACGAGCCCATCTCACGAACGTTCTCGCTGCCGCATCACCTGCCGACGGCCTTCTGTTCTCTACTGCACGTCGCTGTAACTCCGGTCGTGTCACCCGCCTAGTCCGCTTGTGACTGCCGCCTGACGTCTTCGTCGCATCTCGCCTCACTCGCCTGACGTCCTAGCCGCACCTCGTCTGACTCGCCTGACGTCCTCGCCGCAACTCGTCTCACACACCACACCTGCTGCCCTGTGTTGGTGACCTGCCCTACCAGGCGAACCTCGTGACGCCATCACTATGGTGCTCTTCCTCCCCGAGATAACAAATCCTTCCCGCCAGCGACGTGATCCTGATCATTCGAAGACCTCGTTCTTACGATTCTCCGCTCAATCCTCGTCTCCTCGCCATCAACTTGGTCTAGAATCTTCTATACTGGTGTGCGTGTCATTTATGACTGTCACGCTTGACAAGTTAACTGTGTCTTCAAAAGCGATCCTGTGGAACGATTGACAAGCTCCGTGACTGCACTGCTGCTACCGTCAAGACCTCCTGCGCTTTGGATAAGTACGAACAAGCTCCCTAGGCCCCCGACCTTAGAAGTCTCCTGTGCGGCCTTCTTTCCTTCTCGTCTGCAAGGACCGAGACTCCCTGCATCACCGCTGTCGAGACTTCGTTTTCAACTCATCCACAGGGGACGATCCTGATTAAGTGCCCAAGCGATTTACTGACCTCTCCCCTCTAATTACCCTCGACTCTCTACGGTACCCAGCCCTCTACTGATCATCGCTTGTGCCAAGTTTGACCTGGGCCCAGAAAGGAACGACAACGACAAAATGCCCCCAGCCCAAGCGATTTCGACTCTTACCGTCGATCACTTTATTACTACATGTGAACTTATATCTTGATTATTCTCAAAATGTATGTCAGAAAATCCTTATTCTCAATCACTATGTTTGTGATCATTATTATTGTCGATACTGTAGTCATCAAACGTTCACGATTTAGTTGTATTGACATATCC
>NC_061847.1:16003188-16008188 GCF_019202785.1 Penaeus chinensis | reverse complement strand
ACAGTTGAGCGCCAGGAAGGCCGGTCCTCAGCGAGGCTCTCCCAGGAGGAGACATCGATGTTGCACTGCTTCATGTCTCTTTTGCAGACGTCTTTGAAGCGAAGGCGGGGGGCGCCCATTTGGCCGTGTGCCCTCGGCGAGTTCTCCGTACAGGAGGTCCTTTGGAATTCGACCTGCGTCCATCCTGTGCACGTGGCTGAGCCATCGCAAGCGTCTCTCTCGCAAGATGGCCACCATACTCTTCATGCCTGCTCACTGTAGTATCTCCACGTCTGGGATTTTGTCCAGCCAGCGGATGTGAAGAATGCGTCGTAGGCATCTGAGGTGGAAGCTGTGGAGTCTCTTCTCATGCCTTGCATAGGGGGTCCATGCTTCGCTGCTGTAGAGGAGGCTGCTGAGAGCACAGGCTTGGTAGACATGCAGCTTAGTCTTTTCCGTAAGACTGGAGTTGTTCCAAACTCTCTGGTACAGTTTGGACATAACTGCTGTTGCATTGGCGATCCTGCTGCTGACCTCTGTTTCCAGTGTGTGTGAGCTTGAGATCGAGGACCCAAGGTAGGTGAAGTTGCCCACAGCTTCCAGCACGTGCCCATCGATGGTGATAGTTGGGGGATGGTCTGTGCCCTGCACCATGATGCTCGTCTCCTTCAGGCTGATGGCAAGCCAAAACTCCTTGCAGGCGGAGAATCGACTGACAAGCTGCTGTAGACCATCTTCTGTGTGCGAGGCTAGGGCTGCATCATCCGCGAAGAGCATCTCGCGAATGAGCACCTCTCTCACTTTGGTTTTAGCACGGAAACGGGGAATGTTGAGGAGTT
The DNA here is from genome assembly GCF_019202785.1 of Penaeus chinensis. NCBI lineage: Eukaryota > Metazoa > Arthropoda > Malacostraca > Decapoda > Penaeidae > Penaeus > Penaeus chinensis. Next base: position 16,007,370 of record NC_061847.1, on the reverse strand, counting down.
TGCCATCGGCTCTGGTGTGGATGCACACCCCTTCGCTGCAGTCCTTGAAGGCGTACTGAAGGAGCATGGATAAGAAGATGCCAAAAAGTGTCGGCGCAAGGACACAGCCCTGCTTAACACCACAACTGACAGGAAAGACCCTGGACGTGGCACCGTTGAAGCACACCGTGCTGCGCATGTTGTCGTAGAATGATGTGATGACAGCAAGCAGGTATGGGGGACAGCCGATCTTCTTGAGGAGCTGGAAGAGTCTGCTCCTGCTGACCTAACGGCTTTGTTAGATCGATGAAGGCAAGGTAGAGAGGCATCTGCTGTTCCTGGCACTTCTCTTGGAGCTGGCGCAGGGAGAATACCCTGTCTACTGTTGACCTGCCTGCACGGAAGCCACACTGGGACCCAGGGTAGACACGGGAGGCGAGGGTCCATACGCGGGCAAGGGCGACTCGTGCGAAGACATTCCCCACAATGCTCAGGAGAGAGATACCTTGATAGTTGTTGCAGTCGCTTTTGTCACCCTTGTTTTTGTACAGGGTGACGATGTTACTATCACGCATGTCCTGAGGGATGTGTCCTTCCTCCCAACATTTGCAGAGAAGGGAGTGCAGGACCTCTGCTGGAATGCTGTCAATCCCTGGGGCCTTTTTGCTTAAGAGACTGCTGATGGCTTTGCTGAGCTCCTCCTTAGTGGGCAGTGCGTCAAGTTCCTCCATCACAGGCAGGTCGGGGGTGTCGGCAATGGCAGCATCAGTGACAACATTCTGCATGACGTACAGCTCCAGGTAGTGCTCAACCCACTGTTGTAGCTGCTTGCCCTGGTCGGTGATCACGTCGCCTGTCTTGGTCTTGAGGGGGGCGGACTGACTGGGTGCTGGACCTGTCACCTTCTTGAGGCCCTCGTACATCCCTCTTGCATCTCCTACGTCTGCAGCAAGCTGTATTCTACTGCAGAGATTCAACCAGTAGGTGTTGGCGCAGTGACGAGCTGTCTGCTAGGATGTTTTCCTGGCAACCCTGAGTGTGGTAAGCGTGATGGGGTCTTCCTCTTTGCCTCAACCACAGGCTCCATCCTGTCCCAGTAAGCCTCAAACCAGTCAGCGTTTTTATGTTCCTTCTTCCCGTAAGCGGAGATGGCTGCACTGTAGATTGAGTCCCGCAGGTGGGACCAGATGAGGTCTGTGGTGTCAGACATCTCCTCGCTAGGGTCACGTTGAGAAGGTTCAGGAAGCCCTGCATCTTAAGGGGGTTTCTGGCATTGCAGGTGTTAACGCGTGGCCGGCCACTCTTCTTGCTGTGGTGTATCTTCCTCAGGGGAATGCGCACCTTACTGGCGACGAGGGAATGGTCAGTGTCGCAGTCAGCACTGTGGTAGGTACAGGTGAGGAGGACGCTGGCAAGGTCCTTGCGTCTGGTTAATACCAAGTCGAGCTGGTACCAGTTGCGTGAACAAGGATGTCTCCAGGAGACCTGATGGATTTCTTTGTACGGGAAGAAGGTGTTGGTGACGCAAAGGCCGTGGTTGCAGCACAGCTCTAGCAGACGCTGGCCATTGTCATTTATCTTCCGGGTCCGTAGGCACCGACACAGGAGAGCCAAGCCTCATGGTCAGCTCCCACTCTGGCATTGAAGTCGCCAAGGGGGTAAAGAGTGTCAGTGCTGGGGGTTTGGGATATGATATCATCCAGGGCACCATAGAGCTGGTCCTTCTCCTCAGGGGTAGAGTACACTGATGATGGTGGCTGAGCCGGAAGACGTGGACAGGCGGAGGGTCAGAATTCTCTCTGTGACTGCTGAAGGGGGCTCGATGGAGGTCATCAGTGTGTTCCTTACGGCAAAGCCGACACCATGCTGGCAGGGTTCTTCAGGGGGTTTACCTTTCCAGATGAAGGTGTAGCTCTCTTCTCTGAAGGTGCCACTGTCTGCAAGCCTCGTCTCCTGCAAGCATGCAATGTCTACACCTAGCCGAGAGAGCTCTCTGTCGATGACAGCTGTTTTCCTGGCAACCTGTTGGATGTCGGGGGAGAGGACGGGACACATGGTTCTGACATTCCAGGTAACAAAGTGAAGCCATGGGGTCTTCGAGGATTTTCTTTTGTAGTTGTTGTTGCCTGGTGCGGTCTTTTTTTCACCCACTTTTCAAGTCGGAACTCTAATCTCCACACACCCAGTGGGGCAGATAAGCCATGGCTGGGGGCTGCCCAGCTTGAGGCGGGCGGTAGCTGTTCAGTGGGACTGCAATTGTCAGAGATGGCCCCTGGCGCCCGTTACCTTCGCCAATCAGTTGGGCTTATAACCGGTATCTGCGCATCTCCCGTGTTGTGGCGGCACCTTTCAGTGACGCTGGAGTGTCCTCTCCAGTGGAACTACGTAGCCTGGGAAGAAGGGGGTTTCAATAATTGTCGATTTTCTAAAATTTGCTCGAATCCCGGGGGCAAGTTAAGAAATAGGCGCCTATGAATTTTCTGAGTTTGGAAATGTATTTTTTATTTTAATCAAAGAATATATCGCATTCTCTAATTTCAATTGAAAGTTTTGATAAAATAATGATTTAGACAGCGCATCGAACGCCAAATAACGCCTCGTTTTCTGTTGTCGGTATAACTATTTTATTTTTAAAATACCTCGATACTATACTTTTCTTTAATATTTTTGCATAAAAATTATTTCTATTATAAATTGATAATATATAAAGTTCTTTAATTGCCATAAGACTAATTTTTCAATTAGTAGGCTTGACTTCTCTTAACTTTGTGTTCTCTCTCACCGCATCGGGCTTGGGGCGCCGAGAGCATGCTTTGGCTCTCGGACTTCTCACTTCGTTTAAATTATTTGAAGTAACATATTCTATTTAACAAGAGGCTATAAAAGGAAAGGATTCTAGTAGTGATTTGATTTGGAACATTATATATTGCATACAATATAATTTTCATTCTACTCCTTTGTTTACATTGCCATATCTCCGACTGCGCCGTTCTCTAGTTTCTGTTACAACAACAATTCTGTTTATGTCTTCACATTTTTTCATGTCTCTAATCAGTCTTACACAGTTTTGATTATGGCCAGGTATTAATGAACTTTTGGGTTTCCACATATCGATTTCATGCATATCATAGGCCAAGTATGCAAACTTCATATCTGTGGTCAGATGTTGGGAAATAAAATCTTTCACACTCAGATTACACAGTTTTTCTGCAGTGAAATTGTGCTTCTCCTTATTTTTGAATAGGGCTGGTGTGTATGGCCATTTTTCACGAATTCCTCTTTTCAAGATCTTTGCAACTTCATCGACGTAATCATGATCAACAGCCAAGGGAAGATGTGTACCATCTGCATTATACAGATGTCTGTTGATGGACGAGAAGTAGCTGCTAGGAAAGCCAAGTTCACAGCCAATCCTGGCATACCTCCTTGAAGTTTCAATAGCAGTTCTGAAAAGAGTCATTCCATTGTTATTCACAGCTGAACGCCAGCACATGAAATGAACTTTTGCAAAATCAAAAATACTTCCGATTGTTCTTGGGTTTTTTTTTTCAGTGCTTTCAGACACTTTATGGTGTTGTTCTTTATTCCAATCTTGGATTTATTGGGCAAATCACCATCACAAACTCCTTCCAGCTTGGTCAATATGGTGTCAATGGTAGGAGGGAACAAAAAAATCCCAGCCACCTGACACCAACTGGCACAAATCTCCTGGCGACTTCTTCTCTAGTGAAAGAAGCTTTTGATATTAATCTACAGTATTGCTTCTGAATGTCAGTTGTATGTTGCATAATATCATCAATTTTCAAAAGACATTTCTGCAATATCTTCACTGTTGCATATAAATGGGACTTCTGCATTATTGGTCTGCTTCCGTTTCGGTCTGTTAAATTCCCGTCTTTGCGCCTGATAATCAACACTTCCGAGTGATCCATTGCTTCCTTGTACTTTTGCATCATACCAATCTATATCTTCCTTGAGGATTTCTCGGGGTTGTTTCTTTGCCTTGAATGACACAATCACAGTTTTCGAGAATTTTGTCTTCAGTGTTACATTTCTGATGGAGTCGTAGTACTCTTTCTTTATTTTCTTTATTTTTTCTTTCATATACCAAGGTGATAATGTCTTAATACCGAATTTGCTATACAGCACAGCAATTTCCGCCTGCAACTTGGATAAAATCTGAGATTCTGCAATAGTCAAATT
>NC_061847.1:15993188-15998188 GCF_019202785.1 Penaeus chinensis | reverse complement strand
TTATTTGTTGTTATTTACCTAGCGAACTGACGAGCATATTCCAGTTTTATTTCCCTTCACCTCAAAATAAGAGTTTGAGTTGCACTGGGCATCACTTTTGACTATATTCCGGGTTCTTTCGCTGGCGAGAGAATGGCCGCGACCGCGCCGAGAGCACTCTCCCTTCTCTCTCGGTGACGCCGCTGTATAGATTTTCATGGCAAGGGAACCGAGGAAAAGAAAAAGACTTGAGTGGGCCAAGCATGGGAAATCGACCGTCTCTGCCCTTTGAGATAACGAAAAGGGCCTCGACCTTTTTTCCGCCCTTCCTAACTTAGGTGAAAGGGAGACGAAAGGGACGAACAGGTTATTTTCGGAGGCGGACGAGGACAGACTGGGAAAAGCACGCGTGAATTGCTAGCCCAAGGGAAGAAAATTAAACAAGGGCGCGAAAACACTCAAAGGAGAATATCGTTTACGTTAGTTGAATAATTTGAATTAATTTCAAACGTGCATTACACCATCTTATAAAAATGGATAGACATTTACTGGTGTTAGATTCAAGTATAGAAATTAAAAATTAAACATGTTGACAATTCCACAGACTGCTTAGCCCTTACCGTACACTTATATATACATATATGTATCAGTTCTGGGCTGTCCTCAGGAACACATAAACGATGCAGGAAAAGTAGAGCAAGAGCTGCCACTTACATCTTCATTGTGAAAGTTTCGGAAACTTCATCGTTATTGATCTAATGGAACCCGGAAAACGGCACTAAAATATAAAACGCATTAATAAGATTAGACTCGTAATCGTAAACCTGTGAAAAAGTACTTAAAGTGCATTAAGAATTAACAAACATTGATAAAGACAGACAGACAAAGTCAGGAAAATGTATCTGCAACATAAGAAATATTACTGAAAAAAACAGTGAAGCAAAGTGAACGAAAGGATTATCCAAACAAAGAGGCAAACCCTTCATCGCAATGGCTCAGTGCGAGGAGCGGGGGGGGGGGGGGGGGTTAAGCCTGAAACTCTATAGGAAGCCACTCTGTCTTTCTGTTATTTCTGAGTTCCTGTTACAAAAGTTTATCTCATTTATGATAGCGTGTAGTCCAAATTAGATTTACGATAACAAAAGAAGGAATTCGGTAGCTAGGGCTTTACAGTAGATAAATGAGAACTTCCTGCTATGATCAGCAAGCTCAAGATTCTTGGTCACTCTGTGTGTGCGTGTTTGATTGTGTGTGTGTGTGTGTGTGTGTGTGTGTGTGTGTGTGTGTGTGTGTGTGTGTGTGTGTGTGTGTGTGTGTGTGTGTGTGTGTGTGTTTGCTTGTGTGCAATTGTGAACGAGTAAGGAAATACGAATATATAGAAGCATACGTACGCATGCGTGAATTAGTGTGAGTGAAAATAAGCAATTTAAGCAAATAATTATCTTAACAGAGTCCTTTAGTTAGTTTAATTGGTCTTTATATAGTTAGACCATTTTGTATGCAGAAAATATTCTTCCTATTTGTACAATTTTTTTTTTTTTTACAGAGTAACAACGTACGTAGGTTGACGAATCCACTATTATATACTTTGACTGACAAGTTACATGTGTCGCCCTCCGACGTAAGGAAGCCTCAGGAATAAACAAAACAATAAATATTAAGAACTTTAAGACAGTTTAAATAAATATATAAATGACTTCAAATGGCGACGGTGTGTTACCCTGACAACCCTCAGCTTGCCCTCTCTGTCTCCTTTTTACCCAGCAAATGTGACATTTTTTGGGACGCTTTCATATATGTTCGTAGTGACAAAAGACCGAATTAATACATATTAGATCTGATTCACAGATCTAACTGGATGAAGCATCGATAGGGGAGTGAATCATATACACTATTCATCTACTAAGTGGATTCTTATTTTCTATTGTTTATTAATTATGCACACCCACACATCCACAGAAAAACTATATACACATATATGTGAGTGTGTGTGTATAACGTTGCCATGGCTTAGTGGTAACATTCTCCCCTTTGTTAGCGATGGCTGATCGTCCGAATCTCCACTGGAAGGATATAAATCAGGTAAAATCTTGTTTCGTAGATCTGGATAGTTGTGGCAAAAGCAAAATAACTGCAGATGCAGATAGAACAAAAAGGACAATTGAAGAGAAATCTGCTGGGAGGAAGGGGTTTAAATTGGTTTTACTAAGGGGCCCAAGATTCATCGGTTACGGGACTAGATTCATTGTAAACAAATACATCATAAGTGATTCAAAGTGATACGCTCCGGCCAACCAACCATATCGTATACAAAATTCATATATAAAAGAGCATAAAATGTTTTTGTGCATATATATAATACATGATAACTCTATATGGGTAAAATTTGAAGTCAATCATGACGGCTGCTGGCATGACATGATAAGAATTTCCAGCGTGTCCGAGTCATATTGCCTTTTTGGGATAAATATATTCAAAATCATTCTGTACCTCTGTGATATAACCTTACAGGCTCAAAAATATCAAAGGAAAGACTGGATCTTAATTTGTTATATATTACAGGCACCCAGACAATTAAACGCCTGTGATCATTGGAATTGTCTGTTTGTCTCAGATTCGGACTCTGTGCGAACACTTCAAGCAACTTCTACTTTCCATATGAAGAACAATGTACTGATAAAGAAAATATGTTTTGCCTGAATCTGACAAATGCATTTGAATGTTGTCAGGCACTTTTCACGTTTTATTTGAAGCTTCCACAATGCTTTGCTTGCAATTGAAAATCATACCAGTATATTAAACATTTTAATCGTTTTCCATTAACCTTTTTCGTAAAAAAATCTGTCAAAACTTTGTATGTGGGTAGAAATATCTATATGTACATCTGTATTTTTATCTATTTATATAATGTGTGTCTGTGTGCGCGTGTTCGTGCACACACACACACACACACACACACACACACACACACACACACACACACACACACACACACACACACACATACACACACACACACTCACACACACACACGCGCGCACAACTACATTTACAGGCACTGTATATCCTCTATATTGTCTTTCCACATGGTGACCTTATCGGCCGGGAAAACGAGTGCCAGAGTACCACGATCCCCGAGGCCCCAGAGAGCAAGATACGGCGACCGGAAGGGCGGGGCAGCGCGGGACGAGAGAAGCCGGAGGGGCGGGGCGGGGGCGGCGCGCCACGTCTGGCTCCCCGGCCAAATTTGTGCTCTAGAAATTAGTGTTTTTTGGGAAAAGGTCCGAGAGGGAGATGGCTCATCACCAGTCACAGCATTTTCGATATTATCAACGCGCTACGGCATGCAACCTTCCGGACAAGCTCCTCATGATTTTTAGGGTATGATTGTTGTTATGACCCTTACTCCCCCATGTCCTTCAGACTTCTCTTGTATTATGTTGTGGGCCCCCTCCTGTAGTTGCCATGGCAACATCAGTAAGAAATGAGTGACGTCACCAACCATTCTTCTTCTTTATAGAATGTGGGCATGGCAGAGCGCATTCAGTATGCTTTTCTTGTTATTTTTCAGCAATTGATCCTCAATAAAAGCTACAACAGACAGTTGTAATAAAGGTAATAAAGATAATGATGAAACCGATAATAATGATAACTTGGGTTATGATGATAATTGTAGCAATTATGATAATAATGGATCTAATTCTAATAATCACCACCAAAGAGAAAATCCTTTAACCAACCTTCGCCTCTTTCCTTAATTTCCACCAGAACCCAGAAAACGACAAGCAAATTGGATAAACTCTGTCACGTTAGTCACGTCTGGCAAGATATGCACACCATCTCGTGTCCGCTTGCAAGCCGACCGAACGCAGAACCACAAAGCGCTGCCTAATTTGTCAACGAATGTACAAGCCGGACAAATTACAGAAACACTTTCGTTCAGAGGATGCAGTGGGGATTGCTGTGACATTAGTAACAACAATGATGTTAACAAGCTAATGATGCATCTTAATAGGATAAAAATGACAATAATGGAAATTCGAGTAAAGAACATAAATGAACACCTGGTTTAGGGGCAACAAAAGCTAGCTTGTTAGCTTCCTTTTTTCGATTTTATCTCTCCACACTGTTTGCTACAAACGACAGAAATCGTAAGAAATCTCAACAAAATCCCGAAGAAACTTGAGAAACACGCCGGTAAACTACTAGTGATTGACAGCAGTGCTCCCGTGAACAAGCACAACCAGTGTATGTTTCTCTCTAGAAATTTATTATTTACTCATACGGTAGGATAATGTAGTTTAAGAAAAGAAACGGATATCCAGACAGTGCTTTCATACAGACTTTGAAAACTTTCAAACTGTTCCACTCCCTAGGCTGCAAACGAGAAAAGGATGTGCACCAAAAAATCCCTATACTACAACATAGAGCAAAGCAAAATCACAAAATCTCCGTTCTGTCATATCGAAGTGCCAACAGAACGCTATAGTTTCCCGACCCTTTTACTGCCGAACGTCACCTCGGTCAGCAACAAACTTTTGAACTAGCAACCGTGATCACCGCCCATCGGCCAGGCATCGTTACAATCACCGAGGCCTGACAAGGCCTGATACCGTGAACATCAGCAATTACCAAATTTTCCATAATCTTTCCCTAACCGCAAGCGCGGTGGCGACGTTTTGTTTGCACGCCAATCTTAATGACCAGTACCATTCTAAGTTGATGTCCCACATGAACTGGAGTTGCTGTGAGTCAGAGTGATGCCCTCCCTCCACCCCTAGCACGCAGCGTTATTACTGTGTACCGTTTTGTATCATCCACCCAGGACATCCACCAAACTCTACGGCTCCACTATCTCACCTATACTTCCGATCTTCTGAAAGTTAGACACCCTAGCTCTAAATTAATTATGAGTGGAAATTTTAATGAAATCAACACTTCTGAAGTCCAGAATGAATTAAACTTCAACCAGATAGTAGACTTCCCTACCCATGGAAATAGCACTTTAAATATCATCCTCA
>NC_061847.1:15978188-15980688 GCF_019202785.1 Penaeus chinensis | reverse complement strand
AGTTTGATTCACTAGCTACTCGTTTAGAAACAATCACCACTCCCACAGTGGGATGTGTCACTCGTGGCTCATATCGAAGCAATAATATACCCGCATCTTCCACCTCATCTGGCTCACGCAAACATAAGAGTATTGTTCACTAGTAGCGTACACCTTCATATCCTCTCTTGGAATGCTTGCGGCATAACATCTCCAGCCAAAATGACCTCACTTAAGGCATACGTATATTGTCATCACCCAAATGTCATCTTTATACAAGAGGCTTTTGTTGGACATGCTCTAGGAACTATAGCACCCTCCCTCAGTGGTTATATTTCTTATGTTCATCATGTTAGGAATGGGCTCATCACTTACATCCATTCCTCTGTTCAGCACCGACTACTCCGTTCTTCTGATGATGACAGTACCACTTTTCAACTCCTGGAGGTTAAGCTGGGAGAAGGAAAGATTTGTCTCTGCAACATCTATTCTGCTCCAGGAAGGATAAATATTGATACTCTGCCTTCTCCCATGAACCACAGCATAGTCTATATTGGTGATTTTAATGCTCGACACCCTGCTTTAGGTGGACGTTCCAACAAACTATAGCGGCACACGACTCATGAAATTCATGCAGCATAACCATCTAACTCGCTGGGATACAGGAGGAGCCACACATTCTCGAGGAGGCACCCTCGACCATATACTCACCTACGGACTTGTTGCGTCTCAGGTCAGGTGCTCATCTGTACCTGCTCTTTTCTCTGATCACCTTGCCCTCAGCCTTCAATACTCGATTCCTTCTGTGAATTCGTCTGCCTATCAACGTACCCGGATCAGTATTCCCCCAAAGTATTGTCCTAGCTATATCTCCTACATGTCTGCTCTCATCTTCAAGCTTGATGTCACTTCTCCTGAAAAGTTATACTCCTCTCTTGTTTCTTTAACACATGATTTTTATAGCCACTATGTTCGCAAGACAAACATCAAGTGCCAGCCTGAAGCTCATGAGTGGACGCTTGATAGACGCATCAAGACAGCAGAGAGACAGGCCATAGAGGATAGCCATGTCTATCAGATGGATCCAACCCCAGACAACTTACAGCAGTACCAGACATCCAGTAGTGCTCTTGTTGCCTTACAACAGTGTGTGTATCGTGATGCCTGGCATGATTTCACCAATACCATCAATCATCAGACAAGCATAGGGTCCATGTGGCAACTCATCAAGAAGGTGGTAAAGAAAAAGACGTCAAGTGCACTCCATCACAGTCCAGTTAAATATGCCCAAGATCTTTTTGAGACCTGGTCACAGCAATCTAGTGTTCATAGCCTTCCTTCACATATACAAGAGCTGCTCTCCTCTCAGAAAACCTGTCGTGCCCTACACCTGTCAGCAGCCCTGCTAAGGAAAGATGAGGAAGAAGACATACCAATAACAAAGGATGAACTTCGTCGTGCTCTTGCTAGCAGTAGGGCATCAGCCCCAGGTGATGATGGCATCACATACTCCGTCTTGCGCCTCCTCCTGAAGGTCACTGATGATCCCCTACTACATCTTTACAACCTTTGCCTCCGACATGGATATGTGCCGCAAGGTTGGACAAAGAGCCTCATTGTACCTGTTCCTAAGCCTGGCACTGACAAGTTTAGACCAATATCCCTTACATCATGCTTCTGTAAAGTGCTGGAGCGTATCCTCTTGAATCGCCTTATGTATCGCCTTCAGGACAAACTATCATCCAGGTTATATGGATTCCTGCCCCAACGCAGCACACACCATTGTCTATTGGAGCTTTACACTCGCCTCTCCTCTACAAGTCTTGTCGCATTCATTGACCTGAAAAGTGCCTTTGACATTGCAAATCCAGATGTGATCCTCGACCAGCTTGTGGACTTTGGTATTAGTGGCAATCTCTTGCGATGGATACGAGGGTACTTAAGCAACAGATCATCCTATGTCCTCTTTAAAGGTGCCTGCAGCACACGTAAGTGCTTTGGCCTTGGGACTCCACAGGGAGGTGTCCTTAGCCCATTTCTTTTCAATATCCTTATGCACCGCCTCATATCCCAGCTCCCTGCCATCCCAGGGACTACAATTACGTGCTATGCTGACGACATCTGCATTCACTCCATTCATCTACAGCGCTTACTTCCTCTATTTTACGAATCTACCTCTTAATGTGGCCTCATCATCTCTCATGAAAAAAGTAGGATCTTCTCTCTACTAAACCCACGAACACTACCTGAATTTCTAGTGGGCCCCAGCATTATACCATTCTGCACACAGTATCTTTACTTGGGTGCTCCAGCTCGAGTCCATCCTACGATACCAGCACGTCAACGTGTCCATCCCATTGTTCAGGAATTACTGACACGGCTACAACGGCGCCTTGAACCCCTTCGCTGGTTAACCAACAATGCTGCTGGGGTCTCCATTCCTGTGGCCAGAAATATTTATACAGCTTTTATCCGTTCAGTAGTTGATTACCTATCTCCAACTCTTAGTCAACTCTCCAAG
>NC_061847.1:15954114-15956614 GCF_019202785.1 Penaeus chinensis | reverse complement strand
GGCGTACGGTTCGTGTGCCGATAGAGGAGTTGAAAGTTCTCATAATCGGTAGTGCATGGCAAAGTATTTGCGTAATGTATGGATGGATGGATATGTGTGTGTGTGTGTGTGTGTGTGTGTATGTATGTATGTATGTATGTATGTATGTATTTATGTATGTATGTATTTATTTATATGTATATATGTATATGTGTATATGTATATATATGTATATATGTATATATATGTATATGTGTATATGTATATATGTATATGTATATGTATGTATGTATATGTATATATGTATATATATGTATATGTATATGTTTATATGTATATGTATTTGTGCATATGTATATATGTATATGTATATATATATATATATATATATATATATATATATATATATATATAGGGGGACTCCGACCCTCATGCTCCCGAGTTCAATTCCACGCCGCAGCAGTCGTAAATATGCCTGCGCTCCGACTGCTGGCTCGAGCCAGCAGTCGAGAAAACAGGTGTTAGCGCGCCGAACCGCGGTTGATTAGGAAGTGCATCCAATCAGGCAAGGGTGACACTGCCATATAATCTCCCAATAGTGGATTGAGAGAGGCCTATGTCCTGCATTGGAATGAATGGCTGCCAAAAAAAAATATATATATATATAAATATGTATATACATTTGTATACATCTGTATGTATGTATATATATACACATACATATACATATATATGTATGTATATATACATGTGCGTGTGCGTGTGCGTGTGCGTGTGCGTGTGTGTCCTTCGCTTATGCTTTTGAATGTTAAAACAATGATAGCGACAGGCGTTGAAACCCCAGACTAAAGTGATAGATGCATGAGGCGTGCCCAGAGTGTTTCGTACCCTCTGCTTGGCGAATCCTGAGGGAGACGGAAAGGCTGCAAACAGACCTGTCCTGGCTGATCAGCTGATGATCCCTTCACTAGTGCCCCTCCCTCCTCCCCCCTGCTAGCTGATGGAGTAAACAGCTGATCAGCAACGCGCTGGGGCACCTGCGAAGGCTCTTTTTTATTTCCTTTTCTCTATCTCGTCTCGTCTTCTCTTTTCTTCTCTCTTGTCTTTTCTCTCTTCTCCTTTCGTTTCTCATCTCTTCTTTTCATTTTCTCTTATCGTTTTTCTTCTCTCGTATTTCTTTTTTTCTCTCTTATTTATTTTCCTATCTGTTTTTTTCTCTTTTATCAGCTCTTATCTATTGTCTTTCCACTCTCATCTTCTATCATACCTACTTGTTTTCGTTTCATTTCTTCTGGGTTTTTTTCGTTTCATTTTTTTCTGTTTTCTTTTTTCGTTTCCTCTTCTCTCTTCTCTTTTGTCTCTCCTCCCCCTCCCTCCCTCTACCTACCTGCCTACCTGCCTGCCTACCTACCTGCCTGCCTACCTGCCTGCCTACCTGCCTGCCTACCTGCCTGCCTGCCTGCCTGCCTGCCTGCCTGCCTGCCTGCCTGCCTGCCTGCCTGCCTGCCTGCCTGCCTGCCTGTCTGCCTAACTACCTACCTACCTACCTACCTACCTACCTACCTATCTACCTACCTACCTACCTACCTACCTACTTACTTACTTACTTACTTACTTACTAACTTACTTACTTACTAACTTACTTACTTACCTACCTACCTACCTACCTACCTACCTACCTACCTATCCTCTCTCTCTCTCTCTCTCTCTCTCTCTCTCTCTCTCTCTCTCTCTCTCTCTCTCTCTCTCTCTCTCTCTCTCTCTCTCTTTCTCCTTCCCTCCCTGCCCCTCCATCTCGCTCCCTCCTCCTCCCTCCGTCTCGCTCCCTCCTCCATTTGCTGCTGCTTCTGGTTTTGTTATTATTCATATTAACATTTGCAGTGGTAATAGCACTTAATGCTATCACCACTGCAAATGTTATTTCGTATAGGACGAGGACTAGTAAATTGCTTTTAAGTGATACTAATTATAAAGCGGTTAATGTTTATAGTTAAAGTTGTTCTGCTACTACTGGTAACGATCTTAGCGTTACCTCTATTATAGTAAGCATTTAGACGTTATTTTGTTAGCCTATATCACATATATCGCTGTCCCCGAAAACTTGAAGCATTGTCCGGCATGAATATTCACATATCCACGAGATATAGGAAAATAACCTTTTTGCTCTTCTTCCGTAAGTTCTGCTTTGTTCGCAGGATCGCCCTACTAGGCCTCCACACCTGAGACATTTCAAATATGCAAATTTTAACCATTAAAGAAAGAAAACATATGGGCCGACCGGTCTATAGGAAAGGGTCACGGGCAGGGATGACGAATATGAGAAGGAAAATGAGAGAGAGAGGGAGAGAGAGAGAAAGAGAAAGATAGCGTGAGGGTATGGGAGAGGGGCAGAGGGGTAAAAAGGAGGGGAAAAAAGTATGTAAAAAATATGGCCCAGAAAAGGAATGGCTGGCTGGGGGCGGGGGTGAAAGGAGGGAGGGAAGGTGGACAAGAAAGCCGGTGTGTAAAATGTAGAAAGAAA
>NC_061847.1:15940244-15945244 GCF_019202785.1 Penaeus chinensis | reverse complement strand
AAGGTAATATCGATCGGGAAACTTTCAGGGCAACAGAGATGAGCTATCAGTGAATGAGGCAGAAAGATAAGAACGAAAAAGAGTACACAACGGATTGAAAAAAGCGAAAAACTAAAAAGGGGCGAGGAAGAATTGTGCAAAAGGGATGCACAACGGGCGAAAGCAAAAGGAAACTCCCGAGCTGGGCCGGTCGGGTGGGCGGAGTCACGGCGAAGCGCGAGGGTATAAAAAAGGCTTCAGCACTCGAACAGGTAGGCACTAGCTCATCAGACGTCGCAGCGGAAACAAGTGTGTATTTCTATCGCTATCTCACATACAGCCACCATGAGGATACTCGCCGCTGCAATCCTCTGCGCCATCGCGGGGGCCGGTGAGTTTTTACAACATGACAAACAAACCAAAGATCAACAGATTTAGTAACAAGTTATAACAAGAAGTGTTGTGAACTGCATGAACGTTACTGTGGAGTGTTTTTTTTTTTTTGCTCGGGTTGTGAGTGATTTCTTTTCATAAGTCGGATTCAGTTTTGAGACTCGGTTGGAAAAAAGAAAGAACATCCGTATGTGTTTTTCTCGGTCGATTTAGAAGTCAAATAAGATAGAGTGTGATTACGTAAAATCACATATTGCGTGATGGAAGACTTCACGTTGATTTAGGACGTCGCTGATTGCAGTGGTCTAGGATTAATGAAGTAAATCAGATTAGCTTAGAAATTCATTACGGCACTTGAGTCTAGATTGTTGTAAAGTTAAGATGTAGAGTAAATAAGTTAAACGGAAATAGTTGAAGGCATCTATAGGGAGTGTGAGTTCAAGTCGCAGGTTGCAACTTGCAGGACAAGCACTCGAAGGAATGTCCTGCATGACCTTTGCCGGTTTCCCGGTTTCCTTTAAGGCCGAAGTGAAGGGGGCGCCTTTACTCTGACCCTAAACTAAAGGAGCCGAAGGGCAGGTGGGGAGGGAAAAGGAGGGGAGAGAAGGGAAAGGGAGGGAAGGTAAGGTAAGAGAAGGAAAGCACGATACACTCCTTGGGTGGAATGTGCATGTCCTCCGTGTTACCGAACCTTACCCTTTGCCGGGCCTTCCTCTCCCTCCCACGCGTCTCCCTCCCTCTCCCTCTCTCTCTCTCTCTCTCTCTCTCTCTCTCTCTCTCTCTCTCTCTCTCTCTCTCTCTCTCTCTCTCTCTCTCTCTCTCTCTCTCTCTCTCTCTTTCTCTCTCTCTCTCTCTCTCTCTCTCTCTCTCTCTCTCTCTCTCTCTCTCTCTCTCTCTCTCTCTCTCTCTCTCTCTCTCTCCCCTTCACCCCTCTCCCTCTCTCTCTCTTTCTCTTTCTCTTTCTCTTTCTCTTTCTCTCCCCCCCCCCCATCTCTATCCCTCTCCATTTCATTTTCCTCCCCCTCGTCCCCTCCCTTTCCCTTCCCTCACTCCTCACTCTTTCTTGCTCTCACTCCCTCTACCTATATATATATATATATATATATATGGTTTTCTCCTTGTCATTTCCTCCCCTTCCGTCTCCGTCTTCCCCCCTTTCTGCTCCTCCCTCAGGAATTTCCTCACAGGGGACTGAAGGACAACACACGACCTCGTTCCTCCCTCCAAAAAAACTAAACAGAAATCGCCTCATTTGATTTTTTTTTTTTTTTTTATCTCTCTCTCTCTCGCCTTGAATATTCAGATCTTTTGAGTATTTCCTGCGCACTTTGATCACCTTGCCGTTCGAAGGACAGTGTGTGATTTATTCGTGTGTGTTTTTTTTATTTGTTTTTTTTTTTTTTAGTTGTCATTGTTCAGTCGAAGTTGCTGGAAATTTTATCAAGGATAATATTAGAAAACAAGCGGTCAAAAGATTTATGATTCGGTGAGCTTTATTTTTCTAATTATTATTTAACGGTACTTTTTGGATTTACGTTGACAATCGTTTATATTTCGTCAGTGCGCTTATTATCTATCTATCTCTCTATCTATCTATCTTTCTATTTATCTATCTATATGTATGTATGTATGTATGTATAGATAACTTTGCGGATTAGATTCTATATTATATTAGTTGCCCGCGCCTCATGATCGGAATCCCACTCCTTCAGACTCGATTTCATGTTGAAATCCTATGATTCTGGGAAATTTGAGAAGACTTGGAGGGACCTGTTCACCGAGCTCCGAGTCTCCGCCCACTCACCCTTACCCGGTCTGGCGTTCCCACCTTCTCCCTCTCTTCTGATCTTCTCCCTTCTCCTTCTTCCTTCCGTTCCTCCCCTTCTCTTCACCCTTTCCTATAATCTGTTTTTTATTTCTCTTTCTACCCTCGCTTTCTCTCCATTTCTTCTGACCTGCTACTTCTTCATTCCTCTTCATTCTCCGTTTCCCTCTCTTAATCTTCGGTCTTTTTTCCTTCCTTCATTCTTCCTTCTTCTCTTGTCACTCTGCCTTGATCTTCTACCTTCTCCTTTAGACCCCTTTCATTCATTTTTTTTCTCTTCCCTTGGTTTTATTTTACACGTGTCTTTGCTTTTCTCTTCACACCTGATATTGTTCTTTTTTCTTTGTTCTTCCTTTTAACGACCACGTGTCTTGTGTTCTTTCTGACCTGAGTTGACGGCCAAGCAGAAAATCTTCAATATTCATTCTTGTATCCTTTCCTTCCATTCAATTTTCATTCGTCCTTCCCTTCTCTTCCATTCTCACCCTCTCCTTATCCTCCTTATGCATGCTCACCTTCCCTTCAGTTCTTGTCTCACTATCTCCTCTCTTTATTGCTCACCTTTCCTCCCGCTCTCGCTCTCTCCTTTTCCTTCCTTTGTCTGCCGTCGCCCTCTCCTCGTCCTCTCCCTGCCTCCAGCTCTCCCAGGAGGCTGCCACGTTGCACAAGCAGCCCTCCCAATGACCTTTCTCGACCTCGAGTGAGTGAGGCGGCTGGAGACGTGCCATGAATATATCCTGCAAGATGTTTGCCCGGCGTCCTAACGGGACCTGGTTGCCGTGTCGGAAGAATGGTCGTCCCGCTGATAAGATAGGGTCTATGCGCGCGTACACACACACACACACACACACACACACACACACACACACACACACACACACACACACACACACACACACACACACAAAGGTACATGTGCAGATGCAAAAATGCATATCTGTACGTATTTACTCTACCCTTCATTGACGGCCATGATAGCGGCAGTCGCGTCTCCCTTGCGTCACTAGAGTCGAATCATTGAGGCAGGACATTCTGCAAATCTTTCTCTATCCTCGATATTCTTCCTTTCTCTCTCCCTCCCTCCCTCCCTCTCCCTTCCCTCCCCCCTCCCTCCGTTCGTCCCTCCCTCCCTCCCTCCCTCCCTCCCTCCCTCTCTCCTTCCCTCTCTCCCTCCCTCCCTGCCTCTCTCTTTACTCTCCTCTCCCTTCTTCTTATGTGTTTCCACCATTCCCTCAATCTCTTCCCTCTATCCATCTCTTTCACTCCCGTGTCCATGAGGGTGACCACGCACGACGGCTGTGCATGTGCGCAAAGACACGAGAACAACTCAAAAGGTTACATCGCCATGCACGCGAACGCGAGGCGCGCGACAGTGGCGTGCGTGCAGCCTCTCCCGTCATGCTCGGAGCCCCTTTGATGACGGGGGTCGGGGCGTCGCGTTCGTTGGTGCTTTCTCGTGAGAAATTCTTTTTTCTGGGTGTTCTTTTCTTAAATGTTTGCACGCATGTGCGTATGTGTACACACACACACACACACACACACACACACACACACACACACACACACACACACACACACACACACACACACACACACACACAAACACACACACACACACGTGTGTATGTATATATACATTCATACATACATATATGTGTGTGTGTGTGTGTGTGGGTGGGTGGGTGGGTGGGTGGGTGAGTGGATGCGCGTGTGCGTGTGTGTATACACACAAACACACACACATCTCAAACATGTAAACATTAGAATCATTGCCAAATGAAGGCACACAAGTTTGCGGACTACTGTATGGTGTAAATAATACCATTATTAGGCAGACGAGGCATGTCGAGCCGATCCCCGAATCGAGGCCTAGAGAGAGACCGCCGCCAGCCGATGACTTTTACTTTCACCGATGTGTGCAAACCTGTTTTGGAGTGAACCCGCGTAGAGAGAGAGAGGAGGAAGAGGAAAGAGCCTGGAGGGAGAGGGCAGAGGGTGGGGGAGGGGAGGGGAGGGAGAGGAGAAGTATTAACAAGATGGTAGACAGGAGAGGGGGGAGGGTGTCGAGTCAGGTGCTCGGGGGAGGGGGGAGATATTTTCTTTTTCTTTTTCTTTTTTTAGACGCTCTTTCTTGTCTTGTGTCTTTTGAATTTGTTTAGTGTTTAAACTAGGTCCCTCTCCCTTCCCTGTCTTCCTCTCTCTCTCACCCTCTCCCCCATTCTCTCCGCCTCTCCCTGTCTGTGAATTTTACAAACTTTCCACCCCTCCCTCGGCGGTGACTGAGCTCAAAGATATCTTTCCGTGACTTTTCGTTTCTTTTCTGTTGAAAGTCTTTGTAATTTAGTTATCAATAGATGGCGGTGAATATTTTTCTTTCCATGAGAAATAACAATACTGCTGGAATATGTCAACCACAGACATAAGAAAAGGCTTTGTACTCACGATTAAAGTTATAATGAAACCAAGCTAAAAGTACACGTCTCATTTTAGTACCTGGAATCAATTACAAAAATGTGGAATATAGTAAATACCACAGGTTAACAACACAAAATAATATTAAAAATGGCGGGAGGAAAATCTACGGAGACTTCAACGCAACTTCAGATACCAATCCAATTCAGAATTATTTTCAAGTCGCTCCTTTTGTTGGATCTTCACGCTTCGTGTCCTTCCTAGAGCAGGTTCACGCCTTCATCTTACAACTTCTGACAGTGCACAGTTTAAAAGTAAAAAAAAAAAAAACTAAAAAAAAAAACTAAAAGCCAACTCGGCATCCTCAAACGAAGGCAAAATGTGAAGAGAT
>NC_061847.1:15930244-15932744 GCF_019202785.1 Penaeus chinensis | reverse complement strand
CCTTTCTATTCTGTTTATATTGCATTCTAGACTCTTCTTTGACGAATATCTGAAGGTTACTCTGTTACTCAATCTACAAATAGGCTTCCATAAGGATGCCTATTTGGTGCTCTTCTGACATATCCGTTACTTGCTGTATATCTATATGTTCAGTGCATCGTTTATTTTGTATAGTATGTTGTATTATATTAAGGTCAGACTTTGGTCGTAGTAAGAGAGCCCTTTTTTTTTTTTTTTTTTTAGATATGAACATATTGGCATCAGACTGCTGTCGTACAACAGTGATATTTTATGTTACAGCAAGTGTAGGCGTGCTCATACAACTCGCATGCATATCGTATGCAGCTGCATACGATATGAGAATGCACGCCTATCCATATTTTACAGTTGGCCGACAGAATCCTTGGTGAGGTGCTTGAAACAAGCCATTACGCTCAGGGGCGTCACTTAAGGGGGGGTTTAGGGGGTGGTTCACCCCCCCAACTAAAAAAAAAGCCTCTTTTTGCAGGGCAAAATCTAGTTCTGCAGGGCAAATTTTCTCTTACGGAATCTGCCTCAATAGCCGATAAGTATTCAAGATATATGAATAACTATATGAAACTAATTTTTGATGATACTTGATTTATAACATACTTGATTTATAACAGGCTACTTATAAAGAGTAAGTGAGCATTTTCTTTTTCGTGATTTGCAGGGCAAAAATTATTTTTTCAGGGCAAATTTACCCGTCACCCCCCAACTCATAAGATGAAGTGACGCCCCTGATTACGCTTGTTCATTGAAGGTTGTTGTATATGTTACAATAAGGTTGGCCAGTATTTCGTATTTTCGTAAATTTAATGTCTTGAAAAAGTTTAGTTTTCCAGAGTATGTATATATGTATATATATATATATATATATATATATTTTTTTTTTTTTTCACATAAAGCTAAATACTAACCAAGGATCATACATCACCTCATGGCAAATCTATGACACCAATTTTGCATGATTTATAAAACTGATCCTAATCTGAGGTTAACATAGTTAACACCATCCTGTACTCAACACTAAAATGCAATTACATTAATTATCTGGCAGTTTTCTCTCTAGGACTGAGGACAGTTCGAGTCTTTGGGAGTTTCATTCCAGTTGTAGTGAAGAGTGAGTGGATTCCTTAAAGGGGTTTTGCCTAGACTCAGTTTACATGTATTTTTCATTATCATTATTATCATTACTATTGTTCTTGTTGTTGTTTTATTGCTGTTTTGTTGTTGTTGTTGCTATTATTCTTATAATTATTAATTTTATTATTTCATCATTTATATCATCATTATCATCATTATCAGTGTTATTATTATCACTGCCATTACCATTAGTATTGTTTAATATCATCATTATTATAGTCATCACTATCATAATTATTAACTTCATTAACTGCATCCTCACATCACAACAACAACTACTACTCCCATTATTACTACCACTACTGTAACTAATACTAGTAAACTTATCCTGATCATCATTACTTTTCCCATCATCATCATCATTATAAGAATTTTCCGGTCACGTTCATCTTTGAGCTGATTCCTCCGTCTCTCTAACTACCTCTTCGGTAATGGGGGTAAGTGCAATATTAAAAAGAAAATGTCGTTTTCAGTGACTGAACTTGAAATTTATATATGGAAACATTCTCTGCAGAAATTGTTGTTTTGCAATGAATTCGAAATTATATTCAGTCTGTGAGTCATGCGATGATTTAGAAAAAATATATTTCAGATATATTAGTGTATTATAAAACGCAGCAAAATGGTTGTTGTGATACTAATGATAACAAATATATATGATTATAACAAATAATCAAGCGAATGCAAAATATAAATAGTGAAACAATGCAAGAATAAGAATAAGGAAAACACGAAAATTAAGACAAAAAGAAAAGGAAAGGCACACAAAAGCGTCAGTCTCGATCTGATATTCTTTTATTTCCAAAATACAGAAACAATGGAGACAATTCTTATATACGTCAGGTTTCATTACAGTCTTTTGAAGATTACAGAAATTGCGAAATAATTAAAGAAAGGATAAAAATAAGAAATAAAAATTCTTAATAGAGTTGATGGCACAAGATGGAAATATACAGAAAAATATATATATATATATAATCTCATATAATTTGATATACTCTATGTACATTTGTATATACATACATACATACATGCATACGTACATACATATATATACATACACAAATATAAGTTGATTAATTTATTTCCAAAAAGAACTGAAGACTGTTGAAAGATGTTCTCTCTCATGATGTTAATGAACGCCGAAGATGTTATTTCATTCCTGGCAACATCTCCTGTGCTGTTTACTTGAAGTAGTTGGCGCTGAAAATACAAAGCGAAATGTTAACATAGCGATTCTTGGATTTACACTGAATACTAACTTGTACGCAGAGATTCTCCCTCTTTCTTTGTCTCTCTTGGGCAAATACAGAAAACAAATAAATACATTTAA
>NC_061847.1:15917744-15922744 GCF_019202785.1 Penaeus chinensis | reverse complement strand
TTTCGCATGAATATATATTCGTGTGTGGAATGTGTCATTTTTTTGAAAATTATGGGAAACTTATTGTGACTGATTCTATGGAGGGAGAAAAAGAAAGAGGGAGAGGGAAATAGATGGATAGATAGATAGAGAGAGGAAGAGAGAGACAGGAAGAGGAAAAGATGGAGAGCAAGAGAAAGAGAGAAAGAGAGAGAGAGAGAGAGAGAGAGAGAGAGAGAGAGAGAGAGAGATTACTAAACTAATTACCAGCTCATTAATCATTTAAAATGAAAACCAAGCAATTCTTCAAGACATAAATATATATATATATATATATATATATATAATATATAAAGAAGTAGGTAGACAGACAGAAAAAAAACAGTATCAGTTTCGAATATAATTACGCAAACCATCTAATCGTAAGCAAATAATACCTAAACTGAAAAATAAATTACAGATATCCAAAGAGGAATGCAACAAATATCTAAAAAGGAAATAACAGAACCAGAGAAAAGGAAAATCAAAAGATAATTAATTTCCATCACCGTTCTTTCATCTGAATAAACTGGAAACCGTATTTTTTTCTTCTCCTGGAATTAAGAATATAACTGATATACTGTAGCGAGACTTCAATTAAGAGGCACACTTTCATGTGTAACATCAAAGAATACCAACGACATAACTTGTCAAACTGGATCCGCGTCCGTGAGTTTATATATATATATATATATATATATATATATATATATATACATATATATATAAACTATATATATATATATACTATATCTATATTAACTATATATATATTAACTATATATATATTAACTATATATATATTACCTATATATATATATTAACTATATATATATTAACAATATAAATATATAACTATATATATATCAACTATATATATATGTATATATATATTTCCCCTCTATCCTTTTTGTTTAGCTATCAGTATCTCACGTTTCATTTTTTTTTTTTTTTTTTACTATCCTTCCATCTCTTAAATGAGAACTAAAATGAACTGAAATGCGAATTCCCGAGCCAGGTGTCGGGAGGCGACGAGTGCGCGTGGAGGCCGCTGGCCCTTGCTCCAGCGGCACCTGGTGGCGGGCGGCAGAGGTGGGGGTGGGTGGGGGGAGGTAGGGAGGGAGGGGGAGAGCGAACGAGATAGGAAAAGGGGGGAGGGAAAGATGGGGAAAAGGGTGCAGCGGGATAGATGGAGAAAGAGAGAAAGGGAAAGGGAAAGAGAAACAGAGAGAGAGAGAGAAGAAAGGGGACGAGGAGAAACAGAAAAGGAACAAGACGAAGAAGAAAGTGCAGAAGGAGGAAGAACTGAGGGAGAAAGAAATAGATAGACAAATAGACAGATTGTTAAACAGACAGACGAGACTTGAGGAGAACAAGGAGAGAAAAACTGTTAAGTTTCCCAACAACTGCCAGATTTAGAAGGTTGCTTGACCGCAGACAACTGGCACTCCCCCCTCCCCCTTCCTCCCCCCCCCCTCCCTCACTTGCTCTTCGTGTCTATTACTTCCACATAACACATTAAGTTGTCTATTTTAACACGGACGTCAACCGTACTTTCCTGTTTCGTCTGCTGCCTCGTTTCGCTTTGTTGCAATGAATTAGATTGAATGAAGAAATGCAATACTGTTTGAGCTTGCAGTGGTGATGAAATGTACAATTTCATCACTGTTCCGAACAAAAAAAAAAAGAAAAAAAAAAAAAAAAAAAAAAGAACCACACCTTTACAAAGCATACACACACAAACACCGACATCCATGGACATCCACACACAAACATACATTTCCAATTTAATACATACCAACGCATCCACACACTAATTCTCTCTCTCTCTCTCTCTCTCTCTCTCTCCCTCTCTCTCTCTCCCTCTCTCTCTCTCTCTCTCTCTCTCTCTCTCTCTCTCTCTCTCTCTCTCTCTCTCTCTCTCTCTCTCTCTCTCTACTCTCTCTTTCTCTCTCCCTCACACATTAACACAGACTTTCACACACACACACACACACACACACACACACACACACACACGCGAAATCAGGCCAGGAACTGCAGTGGTTGAGATGAATTCCAGAGATTGCAACAGGCCTTTGCAACATGACCCCGGGTGCAGAGACAATTATGACGTCGGACGTTTTCTCTAATGTAGACGAATCTATGCAAGTTGCAAAAAAGACGAAAGCGACGGTGACTGACGACGAAAATAGCTCAGACATTGATGGTGTTGCTGGTGCAATGATTCTGTTTTGAATGATGATGATAGCAATAACCATTTTTTGAAAGATAAGTAAAGTAAGTAATTATTATCAAAAATAAGTAATTATTATCAAAAATAAGTAATTATTTTAATGATATTAGCAAGAAAAAACAATGAGGTAAATACTGATAGTGGTAATGTCATTGATTGGAGTTTATGATAATGATAATGATAATGATGAAGAAAATGATTACAATATTATTAACAATAGTCATAGTAGGGAAGACAATATTAACAACAGTAAACAATAAGAAAAAATATTAAAACAATAAAACCATAATCGCTAACCACACAACAAAGTAATAAACTTGTACCTGCAACAATGCAATAAACAAAATTGCAAATCATTATGCAAAGAGATTAATAGATGCAACCGCGGAACACAGACTTCAAGTTCTTTCGTTTACTTTATAACAGGATCGTCTTGTCCTTCGCGAATAACTGTGCATCGAAGAATAAAAAGTGAGTCCAAGAAGGCAATCAGACGACGTGACAACTGCATGATTTTGAATAAATGAAAGAAGAGAAAATAACAAGAGAAATGTAATGAAACGTTTCTTTCTTTTTTTCCAGCGCTTCTCTTCCTGGAAAAGATCTGAATAGGAGAAATTCCGGGGAGGTTTTTGTTTCTTGTTTCAGACGGACACACACACCACGCGCATATATATATATATATATATATATATATATATATATATATATATATATATATATATATATACATATGTATATATATATGTATATATATATTATAAATATATACATCTATATAAATACATACATATATATATATATATATATTTGAATTTATACATATATTATCATTATCATTGTTGTTATTATTATCATCATTATTATCATCATTGTTATTGTATTGTTATTATTATCATTATCATCATCTTTATCATTGTTATATCCATAATCACAATCATCATTATTATCATTGTTATTATTATCCTTATTACACATACATAAGCATAAATATAAATATAAATATAAATATATCTATAGTTATAATTATTCCTAATATCATAATAGCTAACGATATTAGGAATAATTACAATAGGAAAAATAATGATAACAAATAACATTTCATGTCACAAAAGATATAACAATGATAATAGTGAAAATAAAAAAATCGTAATGATACTGTTACTAAACCGATGATAACACTGCGGATATTGTTAATCCCGCAAAAATATGATTACAATGCAACCACAAATAAATATGAATAACAAGATATCTTAAATATCTTCTTCAATGAAATAATAATGAGACTAGTGTTTATGCTCTGAATGTGACGACTGCGTTTAATACAGATGTATCCTATACACACACACACACACACACAAACACACACACACACACACACACACACACACACACACACACACACACACACACACACACACACACACACACACACACACGCGCGCACACACACACACACACACACACAACATATATATATATATATATATATATATATATATATGAAGCAGACGAGATTTTCGGCGTGAAGACGACTAGCGCCCCCCCCCCCCCCCCCTCGAGACTGGCACCGTAAGGACAACAGCGGTTTGGAGGAACTCGATTTTCGTATCAAGAACGGGATGGTCAACGCCCCAGGCACTTTTTTTAAGGAGGGGGTTGGGGGAGTGAGGAGGAGGAGGAGGAGGCGGGGAGAGGGGGGTGTTAAGGGTGGGGCCGTTAACTCAAGGTCACCCACTATCATTCTGGACCAATGGGTGTGGGGGGAGGGGAGTGGAGGGGGAGGGGGAGTGGAGGCAAGACTAGCAGAGGGAGGGGAGAAGGGAGGAGGAGGAGGAGCAGGCGGGGGGGAAGAAGGGAGAAGGGGTAAGGGGGTAGAATGTGGGTGATAGTTGGGTGTGGTATCTTCTTGGTAGGTGGGAGGAGAGGGAGGAGGAAGGGGGGGGGGGTGAAGGAGCAGGAGAAGAAGGAGGCGGAGGGAGTGGAGAGAGTGCGGGGGGGGGGGGGGGAGAGGGTGTGGTACATCTGTAGGTGGTTCATTAAGGTCTTTGTGTGGTGTTGTTCGCGACAAAGAGGGACTTCAATAAAACATTGGAATTTGAGTTTAAGAAATTACAGCGATCCAGCGAGTGTAATCATTACGAATTATGCAAGAAAAAAAAAAAAAAAAGAGAGAGAGAGAGAGAGAGAGGAGAAAATGAAAAATAACAAGGAAAGGAAAAAAAAAACGATAAAATGCAGCATTAGAAACAGAGCAACCACAGCAGCAACAGAGAGGCCAGCCTGCCCTCGCTCCGACTCCCTCGACTCTCTGACATAACTAACTGCCGCGACCCCTGATCATCACCAGGGCGGTTGCCGGGGCGATCACCAAAGACGTAGAAAGTGGCCACGAGAAGCGAACAGGAATATCGAGTATAATATGAAACTGACAGCGGCAACGTAAGCGATAGCCACTTGTATGGCCTGGTGACTGACAGGTGACTTTGCGCCTGACATTCTCCAGGGGCGTCTCGTCAGTGTGTCAGTCGTGTCAGCTTGTCAAAAAATGTAAAAGAAAAAAAACGCCAGGCGTATAGGGCGAGTGAAATGACATCTAACGGTATGCAGCAGTCCAGGGGAGTGTAGAGAGAAAGAACTAAGAGATAGATAAATGGAAAGACAGACAGACAGACAGATAAATGGAAAGATAGATAGATGGGAAGATAGATAGACAGATAAATAAATAAACAAAACTAAAGACACA
>NC_061847.1:15875244-15880244 GCF_019202785.1 Penaeus chinensis | reverse complement strand
CCTGTTGCAAAACAAATGAAAAAATAGAACAAATGATGAATTCGCGTTACATTTCTACTGAGCCGTTTAGATGTTAATGCCAGCACGAGCGACGGCGGAGACGTCATCGTCGGGGTAGTAGTTCTCACTGGAAAAAGAGAGAAGAAAACGCAAATGAAATAAACAAAAAACACACGGGGTAACTGCAGTAAAATGGTTGAGAAGACATGTGTTCGGGGGCAGGGTAAAGTTCATGGTTATGTATACAGATATATTCAATTCAGGAATAGCTAGAATTTACCTAACAGAGAATATCGTATTGTAGTATCTAGTTAAGTCACCTATTTGTTTATAATCTTTTCTCTCTATCAGTTTACAAACTCCTCTAGACACTTACCATCCGGGGACGTTGCGAGGATCGTCGCAGTTAAGGGTGTTATCGTTGAAGACGGTGCCCTGGGGGCATCCAACCTCACGGGGGTACTTGCCCTCGTTGCAGATGTAGAAGAAGCGGCAGTCACTGGGCTTGACGTGGCGAGTGTGGTCGAGGGCCTGGCCGTTGGTGTGCACCTGGGTCTCGTTGGGGCAGCTGAAGCCGTCGGGGAGGACCTCTGTGCGGAGGGAAACGGCGTGGATTAGTCAGTGGCAAAGGGAGTGTAGAATTAGCGTGTAGGGATATGGTGCTGAGGTGAATGGCTCGGGGGAACAACCCCTTGTTCCCCCGTGGCACCCTCCACCAGTTAAAGTGATGGCGAGAAATGAAGACGAGTTACTCATTACGTGAATTTCACTCAGTTCATGAGATGTAAGAATCTTTTTCGCGTTCGCCCTGCCACTAATTACAACATATCCAAGAGAAAATGGAGGACTGATGACATATGCAGAAGGACAAAGCGCGGGCTCACTTACCAACGCGCTCTCCGCAGCCAGTCCTGAATCCAGCGCTGGCCCACTGGCAGGTGCCAGAGAACTCATCGAAGACGAGGCCGGTGGCGCATGTGCGGAGCACGGCCTCACCGTTGGTGCATTCGTAGTACTGAGCGCAGTTGGAGGGATCCTCGTGCTCGAAGTATCCGTTCTGGCGCGGGCACTCGATACCGGAGGGCTGGGCGATTTCTGGGGAAGGGCATAGGGTGAGTAATGGGAGCAAGGCGGGAGCGGGGAATACAGCAAATGTACCCCTTGGCGGGGCTCGTGCGTCCGAGGGTGGTCATACCAGGCAATGTACAGGAATATAAAGGAAGATAAAAGATATATGCAGATACATGAATGTGTCGAAATGGAACTTACGGAGTGTGCTTCCCTCGCCGCACTCGACGAGGAAGGGGTAGTTGCACTGCTCCACTTTGGGGGCCTGGGCGATGTCGAACACGAGGCCGTCAGGGCACACCTTCTCGGTCATGGTGCCTCGGTAGCAGTCATAGTACTTGTCGCACTGCTTGTTGTCGGGGTAGAAACCATCCTCCGCGGGGCACTGGAACTGTGCGGCGGCCGCGCCTGTGGGACATTGGACAGCGGTATTAGAAAAATACAGGACGAAAGGACAGTGGTGATATATTCAGTCAGCAGACTCGCTACCAAATTTGTTTTTTTTCCCCCGAATTATAGTGCTGGCATCAAATGAGGTAAATGAGAGGAAATACCCTTTTCATCCGTAAAGCCCATCCTACCAACAGTGACAAAAACAACGAGCATTAAATAATTACATAAAGAGAGGATCAACTTAGTTACTGACAAAGAAGTTAGAACATGGCTTCAACAACAACAAAAAAGTCTGGCGGCTGTTCCCATGCATTGTACATTCTCCCCCCCCCCCCCCCCCTACGTTACCCTTACAGCTGACAAGGCAATTCGGCAACCTAAATTACCTACGTCGACTAGAATCATCAACTGATTGATTTAATTATTCATCAGAGGCATACAGATCCTGTGTTGCTTTACTGCGTTACGTTCGCAATGCCTTGCAAGAATTTATAACAGTAATGCAGCTCCTTAAGATGAGCGGCCTTGCACTTCTCAAGACGAAATGATTGAAATTAACAATTATCTTCAAGGCAAGGAAAGAAGGACGAGCGGAAAACAAACAGTACAATTAATCTCAATAGCTATCTGTCTGTCTACATGTGTGTCCGTTTATGTGTGTTTGTTTGTATAGCGTGTCTTTCAGCCATATAGATATAAGTTTATGTATGTTTTCATATTTGTACATATCTTTCTCTCTACGCATTTATCTATTTATATACTAATGTATGTGTATATATATGTGTGTGTGTGTATAATATATATATATATATATATATATATATATATATATGTGTGTGTGTGTGTATACATACACACACACACACACACACACACACACACACACACATATATATATATATATATATGTGTGTGTATCTATATTATACATATATATAATATATGTACACACACACATATATATATATAATACACACCCACACACATATTCGAATATGCGTGTGTGTAAACATATATATATATATATATATATATATATATATATATATATGAATCAATACACACAATACACATATGTATGTACATCAGTCACTGTAAGTCGATTAATATTATGCACTTATGACACTGCAAGAATAATCTATCTTTAACTTGTGTCGATTCTGACTTCGACATGGCTAAGCAAAGTTACTCGAAATAGCAAAGATAATAGCCTACACTCTCTTGCAGTAAATAACCTATGCAGCGAAGAGTGACGTAACGTGAATGCACCGCTGGTCTGAGTGGGGGAGAGAGTTACGTAAGAACAGGTTGCTCTCGGGTCATGATCCAAACACGGGGCTGACATACTTTTTATAGCTTTCTGCCTTTCGGTTTCACCGTGCGAGAGCTGGTTGGCGAACTTTGAAAACGGAATAAAAGTGACAAGAGCTAAAGGACAAATAATCCCGAGAAACAGACAGTGCCGCTCCAAATCAGACGATGAAGTGTTGCACTTTGAAAACTGCCAAAAAATCGGGTCACACGCGAGTTTACATCCACCGTGATTTTTGGGCCGGCACGCCAGCCACGCCGAGCAAAGGACGGAACACCGGGGAGAAGGCGACTCACCGATGAAGAGAAGGACTGCCAGAGAGTGCATCGTTGCTGCTTTTGGTCGGAGTCGGAGTGAGACTGAATTGCTGGCCAAAGACGCCCCTATTTATTCTCTCACTTTCCCATGGGCTCGCCGGCTCCTCCCCTTCTCCTTCCCCCCCTCAGCCCCGGCCACCGACGTCCTCAGCCCCCCCACCCCACTCCCCGCTCGCAACCTCCCTCTGGGTCCTCGAAGCCAATCCGGCGGGTGCAGTCGGCCTCAGTAGGCCACCGCCGCCCCTTTTGGCTGGAAGATTTTGCCAGGGTCGCCTGTGCGGCTCCTGAAGTCTTTCCTGGAGGAGTTGGGACGCGGGCAGGAAGGAGGAAGCCAAGTTCGAGACGGAACCAAGAGGCCAAAGTCGCGGTTTCTCTCCTTTTCTTTGGTTACATTTTCGGGGTCTTCGGTGCAGGAATAGCGGTACTTAATGTCTGCGTCGTCACAAGTGCAAATAAATGTTTTCTTAATTTGATCTGTTCCATGAAGACATCGCTAACAGTGATCTAGAAAAACAGCAATTTATTTTTGAATTATTTCCATACGACCAATGCTAGACAACGCGTTTCACTGATGACTGCTCTTATCTTTTTAGCTGTAATACCTTCGGTATTCGTGCGTTATCATTAGTCAAGCATTCTTACAAACCCTAACTTCCTTCAAGCATTATTCAAAGGCAAAATCCACATCAAATATTTCGTAACGTGAAACAAACGGTTAAACTTCCGATTATATTTTTCCGAAATCAGTTTCTCTCTGTATCTCTTATTTCTTTACCTCTCTCCCTCCAAGTTCCATATTTCTGTCTCTTAGTTCTTTCTCTCTCTCTCCCTCCCCCTCTCTCTCTCTCTCTCTCTCTCTCTCTCTCTCTCTCTCTCTCTCTCTCTCTCTCTCTCTCTCTCTCTCTCTCTCTCTCTCTCTCTCTCTCTCTCTCTCTCTCTCTCTCTCCCCCCCCCCCCCTCTCTCTCTCTCTCTCTCTCTCTCTCCTTTTGTAAATACCCTTACCTCCCATTCTTCATCTCCCTCTCTCTTCTCTCATGCGTGGACGGCTGTTCCTTCAGCACATACACTTAGCTTTGCTCTTTTTCATCGAGAGGGTGAATGGCCGGAGATCCACGGCCGCTTGTCACGTGTCATGCTCGGAAAATGAAGTCATGTCATGCACGTACTACACACATGCACACTTGCGTACACATTAACACATATGTATTTGGTTATATCAAGGTTCAGATTAATAAGTGTTCATATATGCTTTTAGTCGGATTCTGTCTGTCTCTCTAACACAAACACACAGACACACACGCACACAGATATTACCACACAAGCTCGCACGAACTCCCTCCGTTTGCGTACATCAGTTTTCACGCACATGCACATCTTCCTATAGTCACGATTGAGAGGTCAGGAAATCATATTCTTCGACCCTTTTGTGCCAGGATCCCTCACGAACGAGAAAAGAAAAATGGCTGTGTTGTGACGGTGTAAAACGGGAGGTGGAAACTGGAATATTGTGTCATGGAAGTGTTGAAAAAATGAACAAAGAAAACGAATCACGAATAAAAAAAAACAAAAAAAAAACGAAGCAGATTTGAAAGAGGGGGAGAGAAAAAAGAAAAGAAAATGTATTTGGAACTTGTTTCACGGGAACTGATATAAAAAAGAAGAAATCTTTTATTTCACGAAGTGGAAAAGCTTAAATCTGTGCGGCTGAGAGAGAAAAGAAGAGGGAGGACGAAAGAAGAATAAAGAAAGAGACCCAGTTTATTTCCAAGCAGCAAAGCGATTTCGAATCCTGCCTCGAGATTCGAACGAACCAAATTTCTTCGGCGAGTGTTTCATCAAAGGAAAGGACAAGGGAAGAACTTTGAGACGTGATCGAGCGGTCCGCCTAACCTTCTATGCCTTGTGTGTG
>NC_061847.1:15852744-15857744 GCF_019202785.1 Penaeus chinensis | reverse complement strand
GAGGAGGAGGGAAGGTAGAGGAGGAGGCGGAAGGAGGGTAGAAGGAAAGATACAGGAAGCGAGTAGGTTAGAGACGAGGGAAGGGGAGAGAGAGATAAACAAAGAGAAAGGGGAGGAAGGCAAAGGGAGAATGAGGAAGGGAGTTAGAGGTGGGAGAGTAAGGAGAGAACGAGAGGGAATAAAGGAGAGAAAAATATATGTAGAAGGAGTGAAAGTGAAGTCTTGAGAAGGTACGAAAGGCAAAGGGATGGAGGGAGAATAAAGTAAAAACTCGAGAGGCAGAGAAAAAGGGAAGATAGAGAAAGAAGGAATAACAAGGGGGATAGAAAAAAAGAGTGTTAGAGAAAGGTAAATGAAAAAAAAAGGTGTGGGAGAGATAGAAACAATAAAGATATATTATTACAACTATGAACTGATACACACAATCACAGAACATGTAACCGAAAACTAATTATCAAAGGAAGGACTGAAAAGGGGAAGAAAAAAAGGGAGAGAAAGATGACATCAAAACAATACCAAGCACAAAGAACAAAGACAAACAGCAAAGACAAAAAGATAGAGCGAAAAGCAGGAAACGTAAGCAAAGAAGGGGTTAAGCTCCGAACAAGCAAATTAACGGAATCCGCAAGGTCTCGACAAGCAAGAAACAAATAACCTAGGAATTACTTGTTCTTGCTTAGGGATGAGAAATTCTTCTTTTTCTCCACATCTTTTCAGCGTCTCTTCTTCCTTTTCTCCCTCGTCTTCTCGTATTTCTTTTCGCTTTTCTTTTCATCCGTCATCTTTCCCTGATCTTTGTAACCTATTTTCATATATCACCGTTTTTGGGTTTTTTTTTCTTATTCTCTTCTCTTTTGCGCCATCTCCCCGATCTTTTTATCTTATTTTTATACCTATTTTTTCCATTCGTTTTAGATGTACATGATATTCAAAACAGTTATATAGTCTAGACATGTACTTTGTCCACAGATCCTAATTTCATACGCGGACAGAACACGATTTCATGACAGTTATACAGTAGGCTACTCGCTCGGCGCCTCGTACGTGTTGTAGTGTTATTAGCTTTTCCTTTCAGTCGAGGCTATTTCCTGCTCCTGGGGACTGGCTCGCCGGAGTTCTGGATGCTTAGCTGTGTTATCTCTCTTTCCTTTTTTTTTTTTTTTTTTTTTTTTTACTCGCTTGTTCCATCTCTCTGTTTCTGTCGCTTCATTGTCGGTCCTTCTGGTATTTCTGTTGGTCTTTCTCTCTCTTTTCTCTCTCTCTCTCTCTCTCTCTCTCTCTCTCTCTCTCTCTCTCTCTCTCTCTCTCTCTCTCTCTCTCTCTCTCTCTCTCTCTCTCTCTCTTCCCTCTCTCCCCTTTCTCTTTCATTCCACCTCCCTCCATCTCCCTCCATCTGTCTGTCTGTCTGTCTGTCTCTCTCTCTCTCTCTCTCTCTCTCTCTCTCTCTCTCTCTCTCTCTCTCCTCTCTCTCTCTCTCTCTCTCTCTCTCTCTCTCTCTCTTCTCTCTCTCTCTCTTTCCCCTCTCTCCCCTCTCTCTTTCATTCCACCTCCCTCCATCTGTCTGTCTGTCTGTCTGTCTGTCTGTCTGTCTGTCTGTCTGTCTCTCTGTCTGTCTCTCCCTATCCCCCCTCTCTCTCTCCAAATGTCATAAAACATTACATAATGTGTTGGATCTCAAAATGCCAAAGCCACCAGATCATTCGAACTCTCACTCTTCATTCACATGCATCCAACACAGTTCATCAACTTTTCCCTCAACTTTAGAAGCAGTTTCTAAATGGTCATTCATTCCTTTTGTTGTCACTTTGCCAGGTATGGATGATATCAATAGAATGCAGACGATGGTATGAATGTTAAGGGAATGTTGCCTCAATATAAAAGACAAACATGTGATTCAACTGTGCAACTTTCCATTTCATTATAATGTATATATTTATTTATTTATTTATTTATTTATTTATTTATTTATTCATTTATTTATTTATTTATTTATTTATTTATCTATTTATGTATTCATTTATTTATTTATTTATGTATTTATTTATGTATTTATTCATTTATCTATCTATCTATTTATTTATTTTGCGTGAAAGGATTTGGCAACAAAAATAAAACAAATAATGAAGAAAAAAAAATATTGACACTGATGAGAATGATGTTGAAAATAACAGTTATTACAAGGGTAACAAAAAGTCTTATAAATCAGTGATAACGATAATCATGACAGAAACGATAATGACACTACAGCTGATAACACCGACAATAATGACGTTAATAATAGCGATAATGAAGGTAGCACCAATTATGTAGAGGAAGAACTCAGAAGAAGATAAAGAAAACCAAGATGATATGAAAAGAAAATTAAGAAAAACAAATAAAAAGTAGGAAAAGAAATAACGAAGAATCAGTAAAAATAAATGAAATGAAAAGGAAAGAAAGAACATAATATAAATAAGAGAAAGTAGAAAAAGAAGTAAGAAAAGATTACGACAAAAATAAAAAAGGAAAAGAACCGAAAAAGAAGAAAAAGTAGTAGAAACAAAAACAAAATATAAAAGGAGAGAGAAATAGCGAGAGAGATGTAAATATATATAAATATATAAATATATATATATATATATATATATATATATATATATATATATATATATATAGAGAGAGAGAGAGAGAGAGAGAGAGAGAGAGAGAGAGAGAGAGAGAGAGAGAGAGAGAGAGAGAGAGAGAGAGAGAGAGAGAGAGAGAGAGAGAGAGAGAGAGAGAGGTAGAAAGAGAGAGAAAGGTAGAAAAAGAGAGGAAGAGAAAGAGAAAGGTAGAAAGAGAGAGAAAGAGAGACACACACACACAGACATACAGAGAAAGAAACAGAGAGAAAAAGAGAGACAGAGAGAAAGAGAGAGAGAAAGGTAGAAAGAGAGAGAAAGAGAGACACACACACAGACATACAGAGAAAGCGAAATAAAGATAAAGAGACAAAAAGAAACAGAGATACAAACGGAGAATAAAAAGAGAGACAGAGAGAAAGAGAGAGACAGAGAAGGGGCCCCCTACAACAACCAGTATCGATGCGTAACGGATAGGTTTTTGTCCGGCGTTAAAATCTGCCTGAGGTGGTCGAGAGGGAAGGTCAGGCGTCTACGTAAGCTGGGCTGCCTTGAGATCGCGGCTCAGATGCCTTATCTTTGTAGGACAGATACCCGCTTCCCTCCTGCCTGCCTGCCTGTGGTGTGTGCTTTGTTTATCTCCCCTTATCTCGGGGTCCTATATGCTCGGGGACCTGGTTTCTGTTTCTCTTGCTTTGCTCGGTTATTGTGTTTGTTTTTGGTTTTGGTTTTGGTTTTGGTTTTGGTTTTGGTTTTGGTTTTGTTTTGGTTTTGTTTTTGGTTTTGGTTTTGGTTTTGTTTTTGTTTTTGTTCTTGTAGGTTGATTATCCTTTGAGCAGGTTTCATGTCATGTGATTTTGTTTGTTTTTTGTGTTACCGATTTGTCAAGAGGATAAAATACGACAAATATATATACACACACCCATAAACACATAGTCATAGACACGTACACATAGACGCAGACACACACACATACATAAACATAAATACACACACACACAAATAAACACACACACACACACACACACACACACACACACACACACACACACACACAAATAAACACATATACACACACATACACACACACACACACATCTAATTTCGGCCGGCTCACACACAGGACCCAAAGCGATGCCAACATCTTTTTCTGCGTCGCCTATGTATCCACTCACCCACATGCCTTGAATGATAAATAAGTGAACGACACCAAAACGCGCATAGGAATGCAAATCAAAAGAAAAAAAAAATATCCCCATGGGCCTATAACCGACCTTGGACTATATCGCGTAAAAAAAAAAAAAAAAAAAAAAAAAAAAAATGAAGGACCTTTTTTCTCTAATCATTACTTTCCCCCCCACTCCTAATAACCCCCCTCCCCCCCTTCCCCGGCCCCTAACCCCGTCCCTTCGCTTCGCTCTGTTCAGCGGAGCGTCCCTAGGAGCAGAGCCCTTTCCCTTTCTCTGCCTTTTAGTACGGCTGCCTCTCTGTCTTGATCTCGGTTTCTTTATTCTTTGTGTGTGTGTGTGTCTTCCCCTCCTTCCTCTCCCTTTATCTCTCTCTCTCTCTATCTCTCTATCTCTCTTTCTCTCTCTCTCTCCATATATATATATATATATATATATATATATTTATATTTATATAAATAAATATATATACACATATATATACATATATATACATATATACATATATATATATATATATATATATATATATATATATATATATATACATATATATATATATATATATATATATATATATACATACACACACGTATATATACATACATATACATACATATATATATATGTATATATATATATATATATATATATATATATATATATATACATATACACACACACACACACACACATACACACACACACACACATATATATATATATATATATAATAATATATATATACGCACATATACACACACACAGTAATATATATATATATATATATATATAATATATATACATATATTATATATATCTTATATATATATATATATATATATATATATATATATAATATATACACAGTGTGTATACTTAAATATTATAACATCCACCCTAAGACAAAGCACAGCACAGACTCTCCCAACTCTCAAAACATTTACACCACTGGAAAGGGAAGCTGTACTGATATATGACTAACCCCACCTCCCTAGTCATGGGGGGGGGGGGTAGTCTACTACCACTTGCGCTAAGAGAACTAGTTACTTTGTTCTAGTTAAGGAGACAGCGTCCGAATCTGTTCTAAAAACTAGTTTTTTTCTGGTCTATTTATGCTGATCGTTTTTGATCGAAATTTTTTTTAGTTTCTTGAAAATATTTTTTAGTACTCACACACCTTCCCTCAAATCTATTTTATATATATATATAA
>NC_061847.1:15824846-15834846 GCF_019202785.1 Penaeus chinensis | reverse complement strand
AAAGAGAGTATCCCGAGGGACGAAGAGAGACGATGAGAGAGAAGAGAGAGGAGGGGAGGAGTGAGATGAGGAAGACAGAGAGGTGGATGGGGGGGGAGAGTAGAGTAGAGACCGAAGAGAGTAGTAGTGGGTAGAAGAGAGACGAGTATAGTGGAGGAGAGAGTAGAGAGTGAGTAAGTAGACTGCTAGAGATGACTTGAGAGATGAGAGAGGCCGAGGAGAGAGAGTTGAGTGGATGGAGATGAGAGAGGAGGAGAAGTTAGAGAGAGAGGGAGTGGGAGAGAGAGAGGATGTGATGAGAAGGAGGAGAGATGAGAGGGGATAAGCAAGGGAGAATGAGAGAGCGAGAAGTAGTAGTAGACGAGGATGAGAGGAGAGATAGGAGAGGAACGGAGTAGAAGAAGAGTAGAGAGGGAGGAGCGAAAGAGAGTGAGAGGGGGGAAGAGGATGGAGAAGAGACCAGAGGAGAGGAGAGGAGTGAGAGGACAGAGGAGATGAGAGAGGGAGAAGAGAGATGGAGGAGAAAGAGACGAGGAGTGAAGAGAGAATGACGGAGACCGAGAGACCGAGAGAGACTGAGGAGAGATTTATCGGGAGAGATTGGAGGAGAGAGAGAGAGGAGAGATAGAGAGGAGAATGAGAGGAGATAGAGAGAGAAGAGGGGAAAGAGAGGGAAGAGAGAGAAAGAGAGTGAATAGAGGAGAGGAGAGAGAGAGTGAGAGGACGAGAGGAGATGAGAGAAGAGAAGAGATGATTAAAGTTGAGAGGTTAGAGAGAGAGGAGAAAGGAGATAGAGACTAGAGACCGAGAGAGAGAGGAGAAACGAGAGAGATGAACGCGAGCCGAGATGAGGTTGAGAGAGAGAGCGATTGACGAGCATGAGAAGAGATGAGGAGGAGACGGTGGGGGGGGGGGAGAGAGAGAGAGAGAGGAGAGGGGAGGGAGGGGAAAGAGGGAGAGAGAGAGGAGACGAGAGCGTGATGTTGAATGAGGAGAGATGAGAAGAGAGATCCGTGAGGACAGGAGAGGGAGAAGGATGAGAGAGAGAGAGAGAGAGGGGAGAGAGCTGGAGAGAGAGGTGAGGAGACGGTGAAGTAGAGAGAGATGAGACGAGAGAGATGTGCCTGCGAGAGAGATGATAGAGAGAAAGGAGAAAGAGACGAGAACTGATTTGAGAGAGAGAAGGAGTGAGCGAGAGAGGACGTGAGGACGAGAGGTTGGAGAGGATCGGGTAGAGGAGAGGCAGTAGTAGGGAGAAGTAGAGAGAGCGAGAGAGAGAGAGGAAAGTAGTAGATGAGACATGATAGGACGGAAGAGTAGAGGAGGAGAGTAGTAGTAGAGAAGATGGCGAGAAGTTAGTAGGAGAGAAAGCAGAAGTTGTAGAGTAGTAAGAGATTAGAGAGTAGATGATGAGTTTAGTAGAGGGAGATTTGAGAGACGGCGGATTGAGAGATAGGGAGAGGGGTGAGAAAGTAGTGAGGCTAGTATATGTAGAGGAGAAGAGAGTGAGATATGGAGTGAGGAGAGAGTATACTATACGCGAGAGAGGAGAGTGTAGTTAGAGAGAGATATATCTAGGAGAGAGGGAGATAGGAGAGATCAGAGATAAAGAGGAATAGATGCCGAGAACAGAGTAGGGAGAGATGTAAATGATGATTAGGGAAGAGATAGATGATGAGAGAGGGATACGAGATTGAGATGAGAGAGAGAGAGAGAGACGAGGGAGAGGAGGAGAGATATATAGTGAGGATGAGGATGAGCGGAGGAGATAGTATCGCATAGAGAAGAAGAGGAGAGAGATAGGAGAGGGATGAGAGGAGAGAGAGAGAGATAGAGGAGCAGAGAGAGTGAGAGAGGAGAGACGAGAGACCGATGGACGATGATCCAGAGGGAGAGATGACGAGATGGAAGAGGAGATGAGATAGATGGAGAGATGGGATGAGATGGTTGAGAGAGAGGGAGGTAGATAGATGAGGAGGGAGAGAGATTGAGAGACGAGTTTAGTGAGAGAGAGAGGATGCTTAGATATAGGAAAGAGAGAGAGAGAGAGGGAGAGGAGAGAGAGATGATATATCACTGAGGAGATAGATAGATAGGATAGATAGTTATAAATAGAGGACGCGGATGGAGAGGAGATGAGAGGAGAGAGTTGACCGAGACGTGACGGAGAGGAGAGAGAAAGAGAGACGAGGAAAGAAAGAGAGAGGAGAGTGATAGAGAGGGAGAGAGAGAGGAGGATGTGGAGTGGAGCGAGATGAGAGAGGAGAGAAAGAATTGAGAGAGAGAGAGAGAGAGAGAGAGAGAGAGAGAGGTGAGAGAGATGAGCGAGAGAGAGAGACCCGGAAGAGAGAGAGGGAGAGAGAGAGTGATACCCCCCCACTCACCACACCCCCCTCCCCCGTGAGGGGTTGAGGAGGAGAGGAGAGTGATTGTAGAGTGTTGTGGAGGAGAGTTGTGATTTTGTTGAGAGAGAGTTCGAGTGAGAGTGAGAGGAGGAGAGGAGAGGGAAGAGAGGAGGGGAGATGGTGTGTGTGAGAGAGTAGAGTGATCTTTCGGAGAGAGTGTGAGTGAGTGAAGTGAGCGAGAGAAGAGGATGAGAGAGGAGGAGAAGGTAGAGAGAGAGTGCGAGGTTGTGAGGACAGTGAGTCGAGGAGTATGTGGAGTAGTGAGGAGTGTGGATCGTGATTGAGTGAGGGAGAGAGAAGAGGAAGTTGGGGAGAGAGTGAGTGATTTTTAAATTAGTGGGAGTGTAATTCTTTAGCGATGAGGGATTTGGGTCGTGATCTTTTGTTAGTAGTGTGCAAGTGGTGCGAGGGATGAGAGTGTATTGAGAGTGATTTTTAGGTGATTTTTTTAACATCCTTTTGAAAAATGTTTAAGTTGACTAATTTCCATCCAAGTTGAAAAGTCCGAGGAGACGATAGAAAAACAAAAACAATTTCAGGGAAAAGAAGGGTAATGCACAACAAAAATAACAAGCATTTTGAAATTATAATTTGTCGAATATGTTTAGGTGACCTTTATTATTTTAAGCTAGGAAAATTGGAGGAGGAATAAAAACGCTAAGATGAGTTCGATAATATATTAATAATAATAAATTATTAATATCAATATTGTTAATATATTATATATATACAAATATATATATTAATATATTTCAATTATCAAATATATTTGATATATTACATAATATACTTATATTTGTAAGATGAGAGAGAGAGAGAGACGAGAGTGAGAGAGAGATGAGACGTTTATTGGAGAGTTGATCTCTCGACTGTCGAGTAGAGAGGAATTCGAGAGAGAGAGACGAGAGATTGAGAGATGACTGAGAGGAGAGAGAAGAGAGAGAGAGAGATTAGAGAGATGATGAGAGAGCGAGAGAGACGAGAGGACCGTGACGATGACGAACGAGAGAGAGATATTAGGGAGATGAGAGAGAGAGAGAGAGAGGAGAGAGAAGAAGAATAGAAGAAGAAGAGAAGATGAAAGAAAAAATAAGCTTAACTATGGTAATGTAGAAAGAGAGGAAATAAAGAGAGAGAGAGAGAGAGAGAGAGGAGAGATGAGAGAGTGACGAGAGACGAGTCTGAGAGATGAGAGAGACTGGAGAGGAGAGAGTGAGAGAGAAAGAGAGAGAGAGAAGATGAAGAAGAAGAAGAAAGAAAAATGGATAACTTGTAATGAGAGAAAGAGAGGAAATAATTTTAAGTGAGAGAGAGAGAGAGAGATTGAGAGAAGTGGTCGAGAGTGATGAGATGAATGAGAGAGAGAGCGAAGAGAGAGAGAGGAGGAGAGAGAGAGGAATATAATTAGAGGGAGAGAGAGGAGAGAGAGAGAGAGAGAGAGAGAGAGTAGGACGAGAGAATTTTCGTGGCAGAACTGAAGAGAGAGGAGAGAGAGCGAGAGATGTGAGAGAGAGAGAGAGAGAGAAAATAAAGAGAGAGAGAGAGAGAGATAGAGAGATGAGAGATGAGACGAGAGAGAGAGAGATGAGAGAGAGATGATGTGATTAAGAGAGAGGAGAGAGAGAGAGAGAGAGAGAAGAAGAAGAGGAAAATGAAATGAGCTCAACCTGTAATGAGGATCTACGTGACCTTCCTCTCTAAAGCAACGAAGAAGTGAAAGACACAGACGGAAAAAAAGACAGCAACTCTCATGTGTCGAATGTTCAAGCGACCCTCCCATGTCAATCGATCGTGATTCGGAATTCTATTGTCCCCGAGTGAAAACCAGCTGCACGGCCTTGCTACCGGCTACCGTATCTTCTTATGGCTGGGTATTATAGTAAGAGTTTTTTTTTTTTTTTTTATTTTTTTTTTTTTTTTTATCGGAATGAGTAACTGTTTGTTCGACGTACCGAGGACCTCAGGGAGTACAGTTATAAGAGCGGACGGAGTGGCGGACGGAGTGGAGGGGAAAAAATAAGTTGTTTGCTTTTAGGTAAGTACATTAAACACGCTCGAACTGAATTTCCGCTTTTCTACCTTTCAATCAATACGACACTCCTTTTTCTACCAGACACTGATCACCTAGCACGATAGTCGTAGGTAGCGTTCGGTAGGCAAGAGGTAGAGTAATTCAGAAGGACCCCGACGTGATGGCACTGAAGTACGAGACCATCGACGTCGGGCTAAATTATAGCATTGGGTCGAAGCAAAGAGTGCGGAGCCGAGGCAGAAAACTGGTCCCTTGAGGAAGGAACTTGATGCTCCGTTTAAGCATTTCGTTTTGCAGGCTTTCAGGTTTGCCTTGAAGGGAGGAGGAGGCGGGGACGAGGAGGAGGAGGGAGAAGGTGAGGGTTGCAGGTCGTGACACCAGCGATGGAAGCTTAAAAGGGAGAGGACGTGAGGGTGAAGGGGAATAGGAAAGAGTAGGGAAAAGAAATGAGAAGATGAAAGAGAGATAGCGCTGATTACAGGTCGTGACACCAGCAAAGAGAGCCACACGGGGGAGGCTTTGCGGTTGAAGAAGGAAAGGAAAGTGGGAAGGATGTGAGAGTGAATAGGAGACAAGATTGGGACGAGGGATGAGAGGGAGAGAGAGAGCGCTGGTTACAGGTCGTGACATCAATGACGAAATCGAAGAAGGGGGGGGGGGGGTGGAAGTAAAAGTAGGTGAGGGAGGCGTGATGGAGTGTGTGGGGGGGGGTGAACGGGGCGAAGTAGCTTTTAAGCATGGAGTGGGGAGAGGATGTGGGGAGAATGTAAGGGGCAACACGGATTGAGAAGATGGGAAGGATGCGAGGCTAAAAGAAAGAGGAAAATCGAAATGTGGAGAAAAGAGGCAAGAAATGGGGAGAGGGAGAAGTAAAGACAAGTGCGGAAATACCAGAGAGGACAAGAGATCAATGAAGAGCCTTAGACTCGACGGCGGGACAAAGCCACGGCTGTCAAGTGGAAGGACCTTTGAGTGTCGCCTGAATGTCGCGGCGCCGGCCAGGGCTGCCCAGGGCCGCCTGTGCTCTCTGCAGGTCCTCTTCTTTTACCGGTCTATTTCTGCAGCTCATAATATGCCACGGTAATCTCGAACACAAACACAATAAAAAATGAAAATAAGAAAGAGATTAAATCGAAAAATGTAACATTCAGAGAATGGATACAGAGAGGAAAAAGTAAGGATTAGAAATACATACACATTTGTCATATATCTGTTTATCTACACATACATAGGCACACAAACGTACACACACACACAACACACACATACACACGCATACACACATACATACTCACTATCTAAATGACATTTTCAATGTTTCCTCAAATCTTAACACCTCACATATACACAGCAAGTTAAACCTATCACATTCTTTGTTAATCATCTGGATGACAGACAAATTCCTTCTCACATGTCAACGTGTATTTTCACATAATCAGAAAAAATTACTTTGGTATAAAAAAAAGAAAAAAAAAGGAAAAAATAACATTCTGCCTTTAATAACAACTACCTTTGGTTTAAACTTGCACTATAATCCTCTGACTAAGAAGACATAACTATGGCCTAAAACCAGCTCTTTCAGGTTCGGTTCTGTCTCATAAGTGGTGTTCTGTTTTCGGTGATTCAGCTTCTCCACCTTAACTCAGACCCGAGGGCTGCGTTGGTCTTTGTTTCGTCATTTTGTTTTGTTTATAGGTAGGGGGAGAAGGCTACTCTTCTTTGTGTAAAAGCCAAATCACGAAAAGCTCATTGATCCTTTTCTGCACTGAGCTGAATACTTTAGCCCGTCGGTCACGAGAGGTTAAGGATATTTAAGCTAACCTTGCGCTTATTGTGGTATAGATCCTAGTCGGGTTTTTCTTTTGGTTTAGGAAAATGGCTTATCATTTAACCTCTGGTTCGGACCGACACCTCCCCAGCCGCTGGAAAATCTTTTGCACACATTTTAGAGCACCATTATATGTGCACTCAATTTATCATTTCCCTGCTTTTCAAAGTCTATCATCTGGAAGGTGGGGATAAATCTCACAAAAATTTGCATGTAACAATAACAACAAAACAAAAATCAGAACATCATAATTATCACTATCAACTATAGTTACAATGATAATGATTCTAATAATGATAATAATGATAACAATTGCCGAAGCAGTGTTCTAGGCTCTCCGATATCCTTGCTGTATATTCATGATGTGTTTCATGCTGCCTGTATTACGAACTTTTTGCCAACGCAGTAGACATTACTGTGTTTGCGTCTGTTCCCCCGGAAGACAGTTCTATGGTCTTTTAACAGAGATTAAGTCAAAATTAGGGCAAGGTGTGCGAATCTTGAAAGTTTAAGCTTTACCCAATCAAAATTTAAAATTCGATTGCAGAATGTTCCAAATCCCGTCCTTCTCAGCGACATAATGTGGCAAAATTTTGTATATGATTTATTCATGGTAATTTTTTTCGCGAGTCGTGTCTCTTCAACACATGCGTTAAAATAGTATTTCTAAAAGTCTTGTGGAATAACTTCCATTCAGCCGTGCCTGGACTGTTTTTTGCTGATTTTGAATTGCAGTAGATCATTGCGCCGTCTGTAATATCACTGCACATGCTCTATGAAACTGATCATAGATCGAGGCATCCTTGGCATTATGGACAGCCTGGTATATCATATTGTGTTCGCAATGCATTGCAAGGAATGCAGTTATTCTCACCTTGTAAGGCTTAATTCCAGCTGCCACCAGACTGCGGCATGACCTTCCCAGGCGCGCCGGGC
Source organism: Penaeus chinensis (assembly GCF_019202785.1). Lineage (NCBI taxonomy): Eukaryota > Metazoa > Arthropoda > Malacostraca > Decapoda > Penaeidae > Penaeus > Penaeus chinensis. The sequence goes on along the minus strand of NC_061847.1, from coordinate 15,827,645 downwards.
AGTTTGGCGGCGCCCCGGGAATCTCGATATGGAAGTAATGGCTTTTTCCGAATAGGTTCGCAGTTTGGGCTTACTGTATATGTCAGCTCTCTCTCTCAGTCTTTCTTTCTCTCTCTCTCTCTCTCTCTCTCCTCTCTCTCTCTCTCTCTCTCTCTCTCTGTCTCTCTATCATATATATGTTAACTACCTCTATCTCAAATCTGCTTCAACTTACTATGTATGTATATGTTTGTATGTATGTATGTATGTATGTATGTACACACACCCATACACACACACACACACACACACACACACACACACACACACACACACATACATCTAAACAATATATATATGTATATACATTTATACATATATGTATATAATATATATGTCATAGGTATATAAATATATATATATATATATATATATATATACCATATATACACTCACATATATATGTTGTATGTATGTACGCCTATGTGATGTATTTTATAATACGTACATACAAACATATTAATATATTATATATATATATTATTATATACTAAATAGATTCATATTATAAATTAGTATATATATATATATATATCTATATATAGAGAGAGAGAGAGGAGAGAGAGAGAGAGAGGACAGGAGGGAGAAGGGAGAGAAGGAAGAGAAGGAAGGAAGGAAGGAAGGAAGGAAGGTACGACGGAAAGGAAGGAGGAAGGAGGAAGGAAGATAAGTAAGGAGGAAGGAAGGAAGAAGGAAGAAGGAAGGAAGAAATAAGGAAGGAAGGAAGGGAAGGAAGGAAAATAAGAGGAAGGAAGGAAGGAGGAAAAAGGAAGGAAGGAAGGTGGGATGGAAAAAGAAGGAAGAAGGAAGGAAAATAAGGAAGGAGGATGGAGGAAGGAAATAAAGGAAGGAAGAAGGAGGAAGGAAGGAAGGATAGAAGGAAGGAAAATAAGGAAGGAAGGACCTATTTTTTTAAGGAACTTTAGGAAGGAAGGAATGATGAAAGGGAGAAAGGAATAAGGAAAGGAAGGAGGAAGGAAGGACGGAAGAAGTGAAAGAAGGAAGGGAGGAATCAGGAAGGAAGGAGAAGGAAGGAGAAGGAAGGAGGAAAGAAGGAAGGGAAATAGGATGGAAGAAGGAAGGAAGATTAGGATAGGAGGTCCGACGATAAGTAGAAAGGGTTTCTTGACCTTGTCGTGTCTAAGGAAATGGAGTTCTCAATTTCTATTTCTTTTTTTCTTCAATTATCTTGTTTTTTTTTACGTCTTATAATTATCTTCATTGTCATTTCCTTCTTCCATCCCTGGTTTTCACTTGCTAATCACGCCTACCTTCTATATCATCCGTTATTTATATTATTTCTATTCCATCTTTATCAGTCCCATCATGTACGCCTGTTCTTTGACTCTAATACAGCTAATTAGCATAAGAGTTCATATCATTATTATTCTATGATCATTATGACGTAAGTTCCTGTTTGTATCTTTATTATAACTATAATTATAGTTATAATAAAGATACAATTATTACAGTGGCTCTAAGAGTTTTCATAATGTTGGGGATAAATAAGGATTGTTATTATTTCTCAGATAATGAATAACTGAAATAAAACAGAGGAGAGGAAGAGAAGAAAGCAAAGGTAGAAGAGAGAAATAGAGAGAGAGAGAAAATATATATGAACTGTTCTCTCAAACCGGTTTAGTTTAATAACTCAGTAGTAAGAGATACCATAGCATCCTATAGAGATTAACAAATATAACAAAAATTAACCGTCACATGTAAAGAATTAGTCTACGTCATCACTACCGCCATCTTGTGAGTATTTTCACCATTAACTCTTATCAGCGAGCTAAACTGTTTCTTATTATCTAGATAGCGACCCAACTCTGCTCGGAATGATAAGATTTATCAGTTGCCTTCTGTGTCTCTAAGTGAAGATATAGCCTTCCTTTGTTCTTTGTGTTGAACTCGACGCGGGCTGTCAATTTGCATATCAGTTTTGTTTTTCTCGTGGTTTGTATGTGTATTTGTTTTTCTATCCTCTCTCTCTCTCTATCTATCTATCTATCTATCTATCTATCTATCTGTCTGTCTGTCTATTTTGGTATGCTTATCTGCTGGTCCTTTTCTTTCGAATTCTTTATCAGTTTGTACATTTATCTTTCCTTTTCTCTCTGTGTCTTTCGCCCTCTTTCTATGTATGCATTGGTATTCTTTGATAATTCCCTCTCTTCTTTTCTCCCCTTTTCTGCCCCTCCTCTCTCTCTCTCTCTCTCTCTCTCTCTCTCTCTCTCTCTCTCTCTCTCTCTCTCCTCTCTCTCTCTCTCTCTCTCTCTCTCTCTCTCTCTCTATCAATCTATCTATCTATCATTCTCTCTATCTACCTCTCTCCCTCACTATCTCTCTCCCTAACCCTCCTTCCCTCTATCTCAATCTACCTGTCTCTTCCTCCCTCCCTCTCTCCATCCATCATCCCTCCCCTCCCCCCCTTTTCTCTTCTTTCTATCCCCTTCTTTTCTCCCCCCCCCCCCCTACATCCCCTCTGTCCCCCCCCCCCTCCCACCCCTCTTACAAATGCAGGCAGGCAGCGAGTAAAAGTGACAGTGCGGACAATTAGGTGATCAGGGTCGGCTGTTGTGGTTAAACCGGTCTTGTATGTATGTACGTGATTGTGAGCGTTGGCGTGAGCTTATGTGTACATGTGCGTTGATGTATTTATGGGCGTATGCGTTTGGCTTTCCCCGTGTGGGTAGGGCAGTGTGTGTGTGTCTTGTGTTTGTGTGTATGGGCCGTTTATGCGTGTGTTCATGACCGTGTGAG
>NC_061847.1:15812346-15814846 GCF_019202785.1 Penaeus chinensis | reverse complement strand
AGGTCTGTGGTACTGACAATAGGCTGGTAGTGGCTACCCTGCGGGTCCACTTCAAAACTCTTCGTCCTCCCAGTGGCCACTCTAGCGTGTTTCACTTGGACAGACTGAAGGAGGAGGAGTGTGCCCGTGGGTTCGCCATGGCAGTCTCTGATCGATTCACGGAACTCGAAAACCTGAAGGACCCAGTTGCTCTGTGGGAGTCCTTCAAGTGTTAAACACTCGATGCAGCGCAGGAGTCTATTTTCGTACGAGGCCAAGGCAGAATTCCATCTCCCTGGAAACATTGGAGGCCACTGAAGCGTGTCGCATGGCTCTGCTGAACGGCATTTAGAACTTGCATCACTCTTTGGTGCGTAGGGCTCGGACACTGCTGAGAAGGGACAAGGAACAGTTCATCAGGAATCTTGCTGAGGAGGTTGAAGGTCATTTTTTGTTAAATAGCCTTCACCTTGCCTACCAAGCCTGAGAAAACTGAGCTCTGAGCCCTCCTCGCAGTCTGCTCAGTGGATGAACAGATCATGTCAGATCATGTTGGGATTCGTAAACATTTGGCTGAATTTTTTGAGCAGTTGTACCAGGTAGACCCTTCAACAGTTAGATTGGATGCAAGTGGTATCACAATACCTGTGCCAGACCCACCCTTGGGTCTGGCACAGACGATTTCCAAGCTGAAGCATGGGAAGGTCGCAGGCATATATGACATTCCTGCTGAACTGCTAAAGACTTGGGGTGAACCTATGGCACGGGGCTTGCATGCAGTCTTGACTGTCGTCTGGCAATCTGGTACCATCCCCCCTGACCTGTTGAGGGGTGCGGTCATCCCTCTCTGGAAGGAGAAAGGGAATCATTGGGACTGTAGCAACTACCGTGGCATTACACTGCTCAGTATACCAGGCAAACTTTTCGCCCACATTCTTCTGAGACGGATCCACCTACTAAGACACCAGAGACTGGAGCAATCTGGATTCACTCCTGGCAAGTCCAAAATAAACTGTATCTTAGTGCTTTAAGTAATTGTGGAACATAGTCTTGAGTTCGGTAGTGGGTTGCTTGCAGCCTACATCGACCTCAAGAAGGCGTTTGACGCGGTGCATCGAGAATCGTCATCGATTATTACTCTAATAGCAAGCCTATATACCGGTACTGAAAGTGCTGTAAAGTGTGGTGGGGGCCTGTCGAACTTCTTTGTTAATTCAGGGGTGAGGCAAGGCTGTGTCCTTGCATCATCATTTTTCAACACCTGCATGGACTGGATAATGGGCAGAGCTATTACCCAAAGTCAAAGTGTGGAGCAACACTGGACAATATCAGAGTCTCTGACCTTGACTTGTCTCCTGGACCAACACCAAGATTCAGGACTTTAGGTGCTTGTTAGGGGAACCGGTTTAGTTGATCCATGCCTGCAGTGAGGATGAAGTCACAGAGAGCTTTGCATACCTTGGTAGTGTAGTTCATATCTCTGGGTTGTCAGACCAAGAAGTTGGTCTGGCAGTCTGGCAGCAGGAGCCATGAACTCAATCAACAAGAGCATTTGGAGATGCAGAAGGACCAAGTTACGTGTCTTCAAGGCCTTGATATTGCCAGTTTTGCTTTGTGGAAGCGAAAGCTGGATGCTATCTAGTGGCTTGGAGTCTTGTCTTGATGCCTTTTGTAACAAGTCCCTTCGCCGGATCATGGAACACAGTTGGCAGTACCACGTGTCCAACTGAGGGCTACACCATGAGATTGGCATGAAACCTGTTACTTGCATAATCTGGGATCGCCAACTCAGGCTCTATGGGCACCTAGCTCGTTTCACTGTGGATGACCCTGCCCATCAGGTTGTCTCTCTGCGAGACAGTCCTGGGTGGAGGAGGCCCGAGGGACGACCTAGGAGGTCATGGCCTTGACAGCTCGCCGAGACCTGCCGCGAGGAGTTAGAGATGGACCGAAGGCCTGCCTGGAGACTCGCCATGAGAGACTCTCGTGGCTAGAAGCGAAGGGTAGATGCGGATATGCGCCCCGTCGACGTTAGCCCCTTGATGATGATAATAGTAATATTTATGATAATAACAATAATGATAATGATAACGATGATGATGACAACAACAAAACAACAACCACAGTAATAATAATAATAATAATAATGACGATAATAATAGCAATAATACTGATAATAATAATAATAATAATAATAATAATAATGACGATAATAATAATGATTATGATAATAATAATAGTATTAATAGTGACCAACTAGCTACTGGGGCCGCTAGCCAGCACAACTTTGCCGGTCACCAGCCCGGTAAATGGTGAGGAATAGTCCTCAGCGGGGAAGACTTTCCTAAAACATCGACCCCGCATAAAGACGGGATTAAGTCAAAGAAAAAGAGTAATAAAAGTGATTTCCGCAATAACAACAATAGTAATGATAATGAAAATGATAACTAGAAGGACCTAGCAAAAAGAAAGAAAGAAAAAAATAGGAGAATCAGTCCTCTTCTCCTTTTTCACCTTCATC
>NC_061847.1:15794846-15797346 GCF_019202785.1 Penaeus chinensis | reverse complement strand
ATATGATTATCAGCATGTCATTATTATGATCGTAATCAGTATCAAATTTTTTTTGTTAATTTATTCCCTTCTTTACTATCATTACTCATCACCATATATAAATTTTACTTCTGCTGTTATCTCTATTATTGTAATGGTAATAATGATATCAATATTATTATCAATATTATTATCAATATTATTATTATTATTATTATTATTGTTATTAAATATTATTGTAATTATTATTATTATTATCATTATCATTATTACTATTATTATTATTTATTATTATTATTATTTTATTATTATTATTATAATTTCTATATCATATCATCATCACTATTAGTATTATTATTACTACTATTATTATTATTTTTATTGTTATCATTTTTATTTTTATCATTATTATTATTATTATTGTTATCAATTATCATTATATTAGCGTTATGATTATCATTATTGCTTTTATTGTTATATCATTTTTTATTATCATTATCATTATGATTACCATTATTATTTATATTATATTATTTTATCATTATCATTATCATTACTTTCATTATTATTATTATTGTTGTTGGTTTTGTTGTTATTGTTATTTTATATTATTATTTTATTATTATTATTATTATTATATATTATTATCATTATTATTTTTTATTATTATTATTATCATTATTTTATTGTCATCATTATTATTATCATTATCAATATTATTATTGTTGTTGTTATTACTTTAATAATGATACTAATAATAATGATATATAATAATAATAAAGATGATAAAAATTAATGATGATAATTATAGAAATAATAATAGTAATAATTATTATAATAATAATAATAATAATAATAATAATAATTATTATTATTTCATTATTATTATTATTATTATTATTGTTATTATTATTTTATCATTACTATTATTATCATCATTGTTGTAGTTATTATTATTATTTTCATTCTTATTATTATCATCATTATCATCATAATCATCATTATTATCATTATTATTATCATTCTTATTAAAATCATTATTGTTACTATTATTATCATTATTATTATCATTATTATTATTATTATTATTATTATATATTATTTTAATTTTTATTATTATTGTCTTATTATTATTATTATTATCATTGTTATAATTATTATTATATTGTTATCATTATTATTATTATTATTATTATTTTCATTATATTATTATTATTATTATTATTATTATTATTATTATTATCATTCTTCTTCTTTTTCTTTTTCTTCTTCTTCTTCTATTTATTATTATTATTATTATTATTAATATCTTAATTATTCATTATCATTCCCATTATTATTGTCATTATCATTATAATTATTATCATTATGTGATAAAGATTATAATTATTATTATTATTATTATTATTATTATTATTTTTATCATTATCATTATTATTATTATTACTATTATTATTTTATTATTATTATTATTTATTATTGTCTTATCACTATAATTTTATTATCATTACTATAATTGTTATTATAATTTTTACTTCTATTGTTGTAGTTATTTTTGTTCTTTTCTTATTATTCCTGTTATTATGATCATTATTATTATTGTATTATTATTATTGTTATTACTTTTATTTCTATTATCATATTGTTATCATTATCATTATTATTATTATTAACGTAATTATTATTTTTATTATTATTATTTTTATTATTACTATTATTATTACTAACATTATTATCATTATTATTATTATTATTATTATTGATATTGTTATTCTTATCATTATAATTATTATTATTATTATCATTATTTTTATTATTATTATTATTACTATTGTTGTTATTGTTGTTGCTATTGTTATTGTTACTTTTGTTATTATCATTGTCGTTATTGTTATTATCATGCTCATTCTTATTGCTATTATTATTGTTATTATCATAAATATAATCATTAATACGATTACTATTATTATTATTATTATTATTATCATAATCATTATCATTATCATTAATATTGTTATCATTATGACTATTACTACTACTACTACAACTAATATTATCATTATTATTATTATTATTACTATTATTATTATAATCGAAACCGGTCAAATACATCTATTTTATTGTGAATATATTCATTATAATTCGTACCTTTTCTACATTATTATAATCATTGTTATTACTACCATTATTATTATTACTATTATTATTATTATCATTATTATTATTAGGTTTCCAATATTATCATTGTTATCATTATTATTATTATTATTATTAATATCAATGTTATCAGTTTTGTTATCATCATCGTCATTATTATTATTATTATTATTATTATTATTATTATTATTATTATTATTATTATTATCATTAATTTTATTATTATCAATGTTATTGTGTGTATCATCATCATCATTATTATTATCATTATTATTATTATTGTCATTATTATTATTATACTTATTATGAAAGGCATTTGCATCTGTTGACGAAAATGTTGCCATTGCAAGCCTGGCCATTAATC
>NC_061847.1:15784846-15789846 GCF_019202785.1 Penaeus chinensis | reverse complement strand
TATTTTAATTATTTATATATATATTTATTTATATATATTATTGTTTAAAATTTTTATTTTTATATATATATATAATTTTTATATAAATTTTCACACCCCCACACACAGTATATATAATTATATATTTTACTTATATTAATTATATATATATATATAATGTTTTGTGTGTGTGTGTGTGTGTGTGTTATATATATATATTTAATATTTATATATATATATAAATATATTAGGTTATATTTTATTATACCACACATTATTTATATATGTGTTTAATATATAATATATATAATTTATATTTTTATATATAGTGTGTGTGTGTGTTGGGAAAATGAAAAGAAAGCCTTTGCTTCTTCAGAACAAAAAGAATCAATAAAGGCAAAGGTCTTCAGATATTGTGGGGTTTCTTGTTTTCTTCTCTGATTAATTAAAATTTTGTTAAATAAAACTACATGCATAACCTGCAACCACACACACCACGCGACCAACACACAACACAAGAACACGCATATATTATATTTTTATATAATATATATATTATATATATATATTTTATATATGTTTTAAATTTTTATTATATTTTTTTTACGTTTTTTTTTAAAATATTAAATTTAATATTTAATTATATATTATATGTGTACCCTTTATGAGTTTTGAAAAATGTTTTAGTGTAAAATTTGTTGTATTTTTAAATGTGTAACTTTGTTTTTTTATTTTTTATGACATTGTTTTGTAATTAGCCATATAATATTAAAGCATTTAAAAAAAGGGAGGGGGAAATTAAGTAAAACACACACAAAAAAACACCATAATCCGTGTGAAAAAGGGAAAAATTTCTTTGTAGTAAAGGGGTGTCAGGGGGCGGGGGCCCGACCAATTCCCCCTTTTTGGTTTGTTATAAGCAAATTTAGGGGTTTTGGTGATGAATTGGTTCTTTTAATTTTTAGTTTTTGGTCAAATTTTTCAGTGATTTGTACGTCCGAAAAAAGGTTTGGGGGTGGCACTGGTTATTTATATCAATTTTTTTGATTTAATTTGGGGTTTTGAGTTGTTTTTTTTTGTGTGTTTAAAGATTATGGACAAGTGAAGTACTTGATTAAACGAATTTTGTAATAAAAATTTTCTAAATTTACAAAAAAAAAAATAGGTGAGTTTTGAAAAGGGTGGTCTTGTTTTTTTTGATTTTGTTAAATTGAACAAGGAAAAAAGGGGTATATTTGATCCAAAAGGAATTTTCTTTTCTTTCTTGTTAATGTTATATATCGATGTACATATATATAGTAACTTTGGGTCCATTATAAACATTATTTTGTATAGTGTTTTTTGTTCTTTTTTTAACAGATCCAAGGTGAATGTTGAAATTTTAAAGTTGTTACAAAAATAAAAAAAAAAAAAATTGGTGGGTGTGGGTTTGTGTGTTGTGTGTGTGTGTGTGACTGTGTGGTGTGTGTGTGGTGTGTTGTGTGTTTGTGTGTGGTGTGTGTGTGGTTGTTGGTGTGTGTAAATGTGTGTTTTACATTATGTGTGAATGTATATTGTTGTCCATATAAAAAGGAAAGAAACCCTTTTTTTATTTTTTTTGGGGTTTTTTTTTTTTTCCTATTTAAATAGGTTTAAAATACATCAAAAAAATTTTCGGAGAAGTTTCTGGGTTGAATATCAAAAAGAGTTCGGGAAAAGTGTTAAAACACCGTCGGTGTGAATGAACTAACGTCCTTCATAATTAATTTTTTTTGGAAACGGGAAAGTTATTTGGTTTCCTTATCCAATGAGAAAGCAGATACAACATGAAGTAAATTTTTCGACCAATCAGAGTGGTGCGGGGTGTTTAGCAGTGGGGGGTGCTTTTTGTTTAAAAAAAAAAAAAAAGTTTAAAATTTTTTTTAGCTAAGTTTGGGACGGAAAATGTTGTTTTTTTTGGGCTATAAATATATTTTTGGGTTTCGAAGGGATCTTTGTTTAATTTGTACATGGAGATGAGCAAAATTTTAGTAGGTGTTTTACAAACAGCTAGCATCCGGTCTTATTCAGACAAGAAATTTAGGGGAAAATCTACAGAGGGGTCCCCAAAAATCTAAAATAAAAGGAAAAGGACAATTCAAGGGAAATTAAAAATAAAAAAGTAGAAAAAAAGTACAAAAAATGCATAGGTTGGCGTTTCAGTTTACAAGTTAATTTCAAATTTACGGAGACGAGGGGTGACAGTTTGTTAAGGAAGTTTGCGAAGTCGCGGGGGAACACCAAAATTGGGCTGCCTCCCATCCCTGTCATACAAACATGAAAAGGGGGGGTTTTTCTTGTTAAAAAAAACAGCCTGTAAAGGGAAAAAAGGGGTGAATGCTTCTAGAATGGCCAGTAAGAAAAATTTTTTTGGTATTAAGGAAGATGAAGTAAGGGAAAAAATGCGATTATATGTAAAAAAAACAAATCACAAGAAAAGAAATTACGTGTTTGAGAACGTGGTGATACGACGAGCTAGGATTGCTAAAAGGGAAAACGGTTTGTAGAGGGGGAAAAAATGTAGTTACAAAAACGGGAAGATGCTATCTTTGAAGAACGGGGAAGATTGCAAAAAATTCGAGAAAAAAATAATAAAATCCAATGCTTTAATAGTCATAAAAAAAGATAAATGTTTTTGGGGAAAAGGGCCCAGTGAAGTTTTGAGTTGTTGTATGTTGTTACCCAAATTTTATTTGTTATTTTTTTATTTATGTTATTTTTAAGAGTCTAAAATAAGAGGGGGAATGCGTAGTCATGCGTTAGCCGAACGAAGGAGTTAAAATAAATCCCCGATACTTCTCAAAAAATCAGTTTTTCCCATTTGAGAAATCAAAAAAAATTGAAAAAAATTTCAAAAAAAATTTTAACGCACTTAAAAAAATTTACTTTACGAGCTTGGGGCCTTTTGGGCTTATTAGTACAAAAAAATAAATGTAGTTTGTAGCTTTGCATAAGGTATTGCCAAAAAAAAAATATACAATGTATCAAAGCCGAAACGTTATACAAGAAAGGGAATATTAAAATTTCAAACTTCCGAACTTTCGACTCCCTTAAAAAAAAATGAAGGGAAAACACTTTAGCAAGAATCATGGGAAAGAAAAAAAAAAAAAAACGAAATGAAAAAGGGAAAATTTGCATCGGAAGGGAGGAAATGCATCCCCAGACAACGCGAGTCTTTTAGCCAAAATTTTCTTTTCCCGTCGGGGGGGGTTGATGGGGGGTTGGGCGTCATCGTAAAAATCGCAAAGTCGGTGACCCCTGTACCTCGTGTGAAAAAAGGGGGGGGCTTAAGGGCGCCTCGGCGGCGTGGGCGCCTCTCTCGTTCCCCAGGAGCGGCCCTTTAAATTTGGGGATATGAGTGTGTCGTCTATTTCTTCCCAAAAGCATCTTTATTTTATTATCTTTACCTAATCTTTTTTATACTATTCTTTATCTTTATCTTATTTCCTATTTTATCTAAATTTCTGTATTATCTTATATCAATCTTTTCTATTTTTATCTTTCTTTACATCTATTTCTGTATTAATTCCCCATTATATTATATAGTCAATGTTATTTTACTTTTCTTTAATTGTTTATCTCCCAATGTCTTTCAAAACTATATATATACATTATTAGTATGGGTGTATTTCAGACTGTATTATCGGTGAAAAGGGCGTTATGGGGGGTGAACAAAAGAATAACAAAGAAAGTAATTAAAAGAAAAGAAGAAGAAAAGAAAAAGGAGAAAAAATTGTGTTTTTAGTCTTGTAATTAGTTTTATTTTTCAGCTTTAACTTGTAATTAAAAAAATTTTAAATTTAAATGTTATTTTTCCAAGTGTGAGGGAACATGAAAAGGAAAAGGAGAAGAGGTTGGTGCCCAAAAAAAATAGTAGGTAGATAAGTAGTAGATGGTGATGAAGGGTGTGTGGTGAATTTAGGATGAGTGGATGGATGAATGGATTGATGGATGGATGGATGGATGGATGGATGATGGATGGATGGATGGATGGATGGATGATGGATGGATGATGGATGGGGATGGATGGAGAGAGAGATAGATAGATATGATAGCAGACAGGTAGATAGATAGACAGATAGATAGAAGGATTGAGAGGGGACAGACAGACAGACGACAGTAGTGTGAGGGAAGGGGGGTGTAAAAGATAGAGAGAGGTTTGGGTTAAGTTGGCAGTTTTTGGCAAAAAATTGAGGAACTGCCCTAGATTTTTATTTTTTCAGCGAGGAAATGCATCCAAAAAAAAAAAAAAAAAGTTATTGTGCAAACAGAAGAAATAACATTAAGGGTTGGGCGAGCCCCAGCAACAAAAAGGCTCGGTCCCCCTTTTTGTATTTTGCCCTTTTTTTTTTTTTTTTAATTTCAAATAAACCTATGCAAGGAAGTTATGCGATGGGATAATTCATGTGCGAAAAAAAGTTATTTAGACTATCCATTTGGTGATGTAAGAACATGATTATAAGGGGAACCATTAATTGAATTTTCCCTTTTAAAATTTGTGATTCATGTTCTAAATGTGAGTGTTACAAAGCCTTTGTGTGTGTGTTGTATGTGTAGTGTGTGTTGTGGTGTGTGTGTGTGTGGTGTGTGTGTTGTGTGTGTGGGGTGTGTGTGTGTGTGTGTGTGGTGTGTGTGTGTGGGGGTGTGTGTGTGTAAGTTGTTGTGGGTACACGCGCTGCGCACAGGCGGAGGGGCTGGGTCCACTACCAGGCGGCCCGTTCTCCGGGGGAGTCGAATATAGTGATGTGTTGAAGACCTGCCGAGGGCAGGGGCCTCCTGAGGGGGGGGGGGGCCGTTGTGCACACGTAGAACTTCTGGCAAACGTCCCCGGTTGGGGAAGGGGGGTGGGGCCGGCCCGGCCCCCGATCAGTGGTCTTGGGGCCCTTGAGGAAATCGTTGATGCTTCTGTGGGCAAGGGCGTGGTTGTGATGAGTGCATGGGAAAAGTCTTCAGCAGGGCGAAAGGCGTGGGTTATTTTTAGACAGAGTCCCTTTTTTTGAGAG
>NC_061847.1:15779202-15784746 GCF_019202785.1 Penaeus chinensis | reverse complement strand
AAGAGAGGCATTCCACATCGTATTCTGTAGGAATCTATCTATCTGTCTATCTGTCTATATATTATACGACCAACAATCCGCCCCAGATACCCCCCCCCCCAGTGCCGGATATATTTGTCAATGGAACAAAACAGAACGAAGCCGCGCAGAGACACAAAGGCCTTTGGTGGCGACATCCGAACGCTCGGCGCAGCTTCGTCAGACGCGCCGGGCACGAGGGGGGGGCGCTCATACATATACATATATGTGTTGTGTGTGTGTGTGTGTGTGTGTGTGTGTGTGTGTGTGTGTGTGTGTGTGTGTATTTGTGCGTGTGTTCAAGGATATAGAGAAATAGGAGAAACCGAGGGAGAGGATATATATATATAGAGAGAGAGAAAGAGAGAGAAAGAGAGAGTTTAGTTTGTTTCCATTTGTTACAATGGATATTCCTGGTGTGACATACTGTCTGTTTTATTTTGCTTCTAAGCTATCCCCTGTGTGCAAGGAATGGCCGGGGTTACCATCCACTGGCGGCGAGGAATTTGAACGTAGGTCAGCAAGATTGCTAGACGAGATTGCTACCGCTGCACCACACAGAGAGAGAGAGAGACAGAAAGAGAGAAAGAGAGAGAGAGAGAGAGAGAGAGAGAGAGAGAGAGAGAGAAATAGAGAGAGAGAGAGAGAGAGAGAGAGAGAGAGAGAGAGAGAGAGAAGAAATAAACAAAAAGAAAATGACCCGAGACCTAGGAATGACTGATTATTTATGAGAGAGAAAAAGAACTGCACACAACCATACTGAGCCTTCGAAAGCGGCTGACAGAAAGCGAAACCGGCGACGGAGTGACATAAGGCAACTGAAAGACATAAAAGGGGACAGAGACGCCATAAAGGCCGCCAGTAGCGTCCGACGGAGCGCGAAGGTCAGCCTGGGAGGGGGGTAGAGAGAGGAGGGAGAGAGAGAGAGAGAGAGAGAGAGAGAGAGAGAGAGAGAGAGAGAGAGAGAGAGAGAGAGAGTAAGAGAGAGAGAGCGAAAGAGAGAGAGAGAGAGAGAGAGAGAGAGAGAGAGAGAGAGGGAGAATGGGAGAGAGGGGGGGAGAATGAGAGAGAAATAGAGAGCGAAAGAGAGAGAGAAAAAGAGAGAGAGAGAGAGAGAGAGAGAGAGAGAGAGAGAGAGAGAGAGAGAGAGTCTCAGAGTGGTCAGGAGCCTTCATTGTCACGCCCTCCAACTAGCAGGGGTGACCAATAGTGCAGCACCTCCGCCGTACTGACTTAAGTCACACCCACTGCGCTCATGACCTCCTGTGTAACCTTGACCCGTATAAACACTCTACCTCGAGTCACCCTCCCGCTAGGACGCGGCCTCCCTCGGGGGCAACCCTCCAGGGCCCCTGCCTTACCGGGGCTCTATTTGTGCACAAGCCGGCTACACTACCGACACCCTACACTACCTAGGATAAAGAACAAGACCAGGCCGTGAGTTTCCGTCAACCAAAACCCCGATATATTGGTGGACAGCAGTGACAACAAGCACCTCACAAAATGGTGCCAGCAGTGGATGTCGCTTCTTTCAAGCTTGCGACACGAACTCCAAGCCTCCTGCAAGAACCAGCTCATCTCTCCAAAAACAAAACTGTAAGTATGCCTTTTTGTCCGTGTGAATCTCAAGTCAGTTATCCAATTCATTATCTTGGTGTTACATTTCGAACATTTGAGATATTTTTTTTATTTTACTTGTCGTATATACATTTATACAAATGATGCATTTTGCTTTATTAGCATTTTCATATTACAAAAACGTAAATATGATTTATATGTATAATTGTTATACTTATTGATTTTAATTGTAGTTTGGTTATTTTGTACATCAGGTCAATTGAGGTCAGGTCATGTCAGGTGGGGACATTTTATCCCCTCTTCTGACCTGCGTGTGAAATGCCACATTCAACTATTTTTTTTACATTCATATATATTCAATTATTTTTTCTTATTCATTATTAATGTCATACTTATTATGGCACCTTTTATTTATTAGTGTTTCTATTATTTTTTTTTTTCTATGGAAATGTGTTTACGTTTCACACATTTATTTTATTATTACTAGCTTCTACTATTTTGTGTAGAACACTTGGATATGAACCTGACTTCGATCTCACTCAGGTAAAATGGTCAACTATGATTGCTATCAGACACCGCCCACGACTAGAAATATTTATTCAATTCATTATTATTTCTAAATTTTATTTCAGTCATCTCTCAGTTTTACCGATTATTTTTATTATATCAGCTACTACGATTTCATATTGTTCGTGATCATAATTCATCAATTCACGTGAAATTCCCTCGGTCATCCTAATGATTTTCCTTCTTTCCTCTATTACGAAAATCGTTAAGATGCTGATTGATTTTCATTTTCTTTCATTAATAATCTTAATCGCGAACATCACTTCATCATTATTACATGGTCCTTGGTGACGACCCCACGCTGGGTTCTAGACATTTATTTAGTATTAAGTCGTATGTTGTTCTTAAACGTGCTCAGACGCACTCTTATCGCCCCGCTGCGATCCGCGCCCGCGATGCGACGAATGTTTTTACGACTCTACGTGTGCTTAGCGCTGGCATTTCCAAACGAGATGGAATGCCCAATTTGCGTATTATTTTTGCAAGGTATGAGCTCGTCCTGATAGTACCCTCTTCAACCTGAAATTATGGTGGGGTACTGACCGCTTTTCCTCCGGGAATTTTAGGTATTAAGTAATTTACAACCACGTGGGTTGTCTTATCGGCCGATCAGTTGTCCCAGTAGAAGGTGACCCGATCTGCTTGCATCATGCGTTGCTCTACAAGCTTTATCTGTTCCGTAACAGACTAGTCACCTTTTCATCAATTTCACATACTGAAAGCAGTAACATTTTTTGTGATTTCGCATAATGGTTGATATAGTGTTGCAATTAACGTATAATAATAACTATATTGCCCTAGTTTATGAATATTCCTTTCGTGCGGTCATTTTGGTATTTACTTCCCTTTCACACTTGCATTTTTCTACACTTGCTTACATACCCACGCCCCCTATACCCCCCGCCCCCTATTACCCTTAACCGCCCGCCCTCCCTCTCCTCCTCCCCTTCGCTTATTTATTTCAACTCACACGCCATTCGTCTTCTTATTTACTCTCTCTCTCGCTTTGTCTATTTACTAATGATTCTAATCCTAATCTAATCACTTTCATATTTTCTACTCGTGTGCTGTATTCAACTTTGTCTATCCACCACTCACCTCACTCATGCAACTACATACATCGTCCCTGTATAAGTCACATTAAATGCACAAGAATTACATGCGTAGAGTTTGCGCCAATCTTGTATTCTTGTTTTGCATAACCTTGCCTCGAATTGCTGATGGTGTCCGTGATAGATAGGTTCTATGATACAAATATAAAAACGATACGCATTTCGTATAAGTCAGATGTATATTGTATGTAATATTGCACAGCACACTGTTGATCTTCGCATTGTTGCATTTTACTCTTAGGAAGTTTGTCGTTCAAGATTGTCCTTGCGGACGCGACAACTCTTCTTTTCTTATAGTTATGCACAATGCTTATCCCTTGTAGATTTTCACCTCTATCTATCCTGAGACAATTGCAATTCAAGCAAGTCCTTGCGGACTATTGCAATTGTTTCCCTAAGCATGTTCCTCTGTCTATCTCTTGACAGTTGAATTATTATCAAAAAATGATTATAAAAAAAAAAAAAAATGAAAATTCAACATAAAAATCTTCAATATTAGTCTCCTGCCATATATTTGATTATATATTACATACAGCCCCAACACAACCCCCCTTCCCCCGTTCACCCTCCTGTCTCTCTGCCTGTCTCTGCCCTCGGTGTACTTGTTTCAGAAAATGTCGGACGCAGCCTGCCAGGTCAAACCGAGCACCGGCCGACGACAAGAGCGAACGACGCAGGGCGCGAGCTAAGAGAAGCCACATGGGTCCAGCACCGCGAGGGTTCATAGCATGTTGCTTCCCCGTCGAGGACGACGGGTGGGTGCGTGTGCCGAGAGATCTCAGAGTGGTCAGGAGCCTTCATTGTCACGCCCTCCAACTAGCCGGGGGGCGCCTAATAGTGCAGCACCGCCGCCGTACTAACCTAAGCCACGCCCACGCCCGCTCATGACCTGCGTAAACTTGACCCGTATAAACACTCTACCTCGAGTCACGCTCCCGCTAGATCGCGGCCTCCCTCGGGGGCAACCCTCCAGGGCCCCTGCCTTACCGGGGCTGTACTTAAGCACAAGCCGGCTATGCTACCGACAACCTACACTACCGAGGATAAAGAATAAGACCAGGCCGTGAGTTTTCGTCAACCAAAACCCTGACATATTGGTGGACAGCAGTGACAACAAGTACCTCACAGAAAGAGAGAGAGAGAGAGAGAGAGAGAGAGAGAGAGAGAGAGAGAGAGAGAGAGAGAGAGAGAGAGAGAGAGTGAGAGAGAGAGAGAGAACGAATGAGAGAGAAAGAGAGTGAGAGAGAACGAGAGAGAGTGTGCGTATATGTACGTACGTAATGCCATATGTGTGTTTGTATGTGTATGTGTAAGTATTATATACATATATACTGATGTATACATTAATTTCTGAAATTTCCGTGTGTTCGCCCGAGAGTAATTCTGGGCTTTTTATACAATAAGCCTTCACTCTGATGGGAATTGTACGCAAAACTCTGTTAGAGATGTGGCACACTATGAGACAGTTATTGCTGTGATCATCTGCTCTCGTTTGAAAGAGTGAAAGCCTTTCGAAAGATGTGATACATGAAGCATTTTTGTCATAGAAATGGAATAGTTTCGTGTCATTATTGAATGGTCGTGGACACATGATTCACAAAGGTTCAGTTTTAGGAATATGCCACTATGAGGATAACGTAGCTGGATGCCAAGAGCCATGGTTATCGACATTCCTTCGATGAAATATGTTTTGTTGTGTGTGTGTATATATATATATATATATATATATATATATATATATATATAAAGTGATTATAGAAATATGAAGTACAAATGCACACACACACACACACACACATATATATATAGATATATATAGATATATATATATATATATATATAGATAGATAGATAGATAGATAGATATGAATTCCATTGCAATCAGTAACCGTGATGCGCATGAACATAATTATATCCTCATATTATGCTTTTGTCATTATTTTTATTATTATCATCATCATTATTAATGCTATAATAATTATCAAATGATAAGAACAGTAACACGATAATAATAATGGTAATGATATCATAGCAATGTTAAAAGTTACAATAATAAGACGTTTTAACGAAAGCAGGGACAGAATCAGCAAAACATCAACAACAATGATAATAATGTAAATGATAAGGACAACAAGAAACAGCAATAATAAAAACTAGTTTTTCCTCCTCCTCCTGCTCTACGTTTGCTTTATATCCTATTTTCTCTCCTTTCCTTTTCCCTTTTATCCCATTTTTCTCTTCTCTTCCTATATCACTGCTTCTTCCTCCT
>NC_061847.1:15769202-15771702 GCF_019202785.1 Penaeus chinensis | reverse complement strand
ACTGACCTGAGAACACCTTTGGACGCGCTTGCCTTCAAATATGAGTTATACAAAGCGAACATGTTTTGTTTGTTTTTCTTCTTCCATAGGATTTATTTCCTATATGCTTGTAGAGAGACACTGATAATCAAAATTTGCTTAACCGACGCAAGCAGCTGCTCTGCATTAATCCCGGGCGATACACATTACAGAAACATCGCTCCTAAATCCAACCTTATTTTTTGCCACTTCACCGGCATCACCGACGACGAGTCGGTGATTTTCGATTTTTTTCCAGACAAAAACATGGAAAGCCTCTGACATAACGAGATGGATTTAATGGATTTGATGGAACACAGACACAGTTTGCCGGATAATTATGGGGAAATTTGTGCAAAGGTAGTGCAGCGTTTCAGATGATTTAGGAGGCATCGACCAGTCCTCGCCATTTTCTAAATATTGTTCGCGAATCATCACCTATAAAAAAGCTCCTTTCATTATTATCAGTTTCGATATCATTTTATTGTCAGCATTAGGATTACTTCCATCGCCACCATCGCCGTCGACATCTTTTTATTGTTATCTTCATTTTCATCTTCCTCTTTCCCTTTATCTTCATCATCGTCCTCTCTCCATCATCATCTTAATTTTCCTTTTCCTCTCCTCTTTACCTTCATCATCTTGATTTTCCTTTTGTTCTTCCTCTTTGTCTTCATGACCTCCCTCTTCCTCTGTATCCTTCTCTCGACCATCACCTGACGTGGCCCGGCGCCGCCTCCGCCTCTGTCCTCCGTGTTCGCCGGAGACCATTCCCTGCCCGCTTTGCGCCCTAAGAGCTGATTCCCGCGGGATTCCCATTCCACGAAATGTTCGTTTTTTTTGCCTTCATTATACATGTATATTTCTCTCTTCCTTTTTTTGTGTACGTTTCATTTTCCCCTCTTTTATGTCTCACTTCATTACCATAGTTCATCTTTCGGTTTTATACCCCGGGTTATCATGACTAGTAAATAATAAAAACATAAAAAAACTAAGCGAGTATATATAAATAATAATAAAAATTAGATAAATAAATAAAGCAAGCGTGTCCAAGGACTCGCGCTGAGGGCTTGTAGTGGGAAAGAGACATCGATTTGCATAATTATAGGGAAGGACAAAAGCGAGAATACAGGTAAAAAGATATCCATGTAAGACAGAGACGATCGCACACAAACACACACACGCACGCACGCACGCATACACGCACGCACACACACGCACGCACGCACACACACGCACACACGCACGCACGCACGCACACACACACACATACACACACACACACACACACACACACACACACACACACACACACACACACACACACACACACACACACACACACACACACGTACGCGCACACACACACAAACACAAAACAGACCTACACAAAACTACGCACTCAAGCTCCGTACACACACAAGGGAAAATTTAGGAAGCGGTGATCCTCAGCTGCTCCACAAGATCCCATTAAGAACCAAGTATCCACAAAGACGAGAAGTTATGGAGAACAGAGATTAAACAAGAAAAGGAAGAGACGGGAAAATGAACAGAGATGAACAAGTCAACAGATAAAGAGAACGAACGCGTGTTATCGTTGAGACTTCAGACGAAGCAGAATGGAGAGAACGAGCCTAAAATTATCACCGCTGCCCCCTGTTATTATTTCCTTTAGTTTGGAAAAGAATGAAAGGAGACGAAATCTTGCAATCTTTTCAGCTGCTCATACGTACGGGGATGAAGATGATTGTGCTTGCTTACTTATTATGTAAGGAAGTGTATCGTTCATATCAATTTGAATCAATCGTGAATAAAAAATAATGAAAAAATAGAATTTTTTAAGTAATCACCATACTGGTAAAACATTTCGTATTAATAACAATAACGAAAATAATATAATGATATATGTATCTCATATCAATGCTAATCAGTGCTTATTATTATTTCTATTGTTAGTATTGTTATTCTTATCATCGTAATTATCACCATTAATGTCACTATTATCATCATTATCATTATAATCATCAACGCTATTACTATTATCAATATTATCCTTCTTATCATCACTTTCATCATTATCACCATTATTGATATCATCATTACTGTTCCAGTATTATTTGTCATCATTATCATCAGTAATATCATAATTCGCATTGTCAATAATTGATAAACACATCATAATTCAAATCCTAAGCATGAAATGTCAGATAAAATGCAGTTCATGTACTATCTGGAGCAAAAGTCCGACTACACCAAACGCTTGGCAAAGTTTTCCCGCGTCGCCCATAGATATCGCAGTATTCGTTTTATCCAAAGGAGAGTAGAAGCGAGGGGGGGGGGGGGGGGCAGCGAAGGGGAAGGGGGAAGAGAAAGAGAGACAACAAAGAAATGCAGGAGCAGATGATTGAAATTATATTAATCATTTTTATTGCTATTATCATTGTAAGTGTCTTGTGAACACACATGGACCTCACTGAGGGCC
>NC_061847.1:15746702-15761702 GCF_019202785.1 Penaeus chinensis | reverse complement strand
TTTAGATGAGCATGGTAACACGTACATATTTATCTATAATGTGTACTGTTTTTATGAGCTATGTGGCGGATATGATGTACTAGTAAAGTTGTGTATTTTGTTTGAATGCTTATCGAACGCCAAAACTCGATGTACTCTACGCTTAATAGCTACTAGTCAAAAATAATCATTTATGTAATGCACACACATACATATATATATGCATGCATACATTCATCCATCTATCTGTCCATCCATCCATTCATCTATTTATCTATCCATCCATCCATTCACCCACCCCTCCTTCCTTTCATCCATCCATCCTTCCATTCACGCCTCCCTCCTTCTTTCCATCCTCCCATCTATCCTTCCATCCATTCATCCATTCACCCATCCCTACTTCCTTCCATCCATCCATCCATTCACCCATCCCTACTTCCTTCCATCCTTCCATTTATCCTTCAATCCATCCATCCATTCACCCATCCCTCCTTCCTTCCTTCCATCCATCCATCCATCCATCCATCCATCCATTCACCCATCCCTCCTTCCTTCCATCCTTCCATCTATCCTTCCATTCACCCATCCCTCCTTCCTTCCATCCATCCATCCATTCATCCATCCATCCATTCATCCATCCATCCATTCACCCATCCTTCCTCCCTCCATCTATCCTTCCTTCCATCCATCCATCCATTCACCCATCCCTCCTTCCTTTCATCCAACCATTCACCCACCCCTCCTTCTTTCCATCCATCCATCCATCCATTCAGACAACCCCTCCATCCTTCCATCCATCCATCCATTCACCCATCCCTCCTTCCATCCATCCATCCATCCATTCACCCATCCCTCCTTCCATCCATCCATCCATTCACCCATCCCTCCTTCCTTCCATCCTTCCATCCATCCATTCACCCATCCTTCCTTCCTTCCATCTATCCTTCTATCCATCCATCCATTCACCTATCCCTCCTTCCATCCTTCCATCTATCCTTCCATCCATCCATCCATCCATCCATCCACCCATCCTTCCTTCCATCTATCCTTCCTTCCATCCATCCATCCATTCACCCATCCCTCCTTACTTCCATCCTTCCATCTATCCATCCATTCACCCATCCCTCCTTCCATCCATCCATCCATCCTTCCTTCCTTCTTTCCTTCCATCCATCCATCCTTCTTTCATCCATCTAGCCATCCATCCATCCATCCTTCCTTCCTTCCTTTCATCCATTTACCCATCCATCCAGCCATCCTTCTATCATCCATCTATCCATCAATCCATCCATCCATCCATCCATCCTTCCATCCATTCATCCATCCATCCATCAATCCATCCATGCATACATACATAAATACACAAGTACATACATACATACATACACGTACGTACGTAAGTACGTGTATGTACATACATATATTTGTGTGTCTGTGTGTGTATATGTAAAGCACATACACATATGTGTGTATGTGCTTTACATATACACACACAGACACACAAATATTTCAATATATAAATATATAAATATATATATACATATACATATATATATATATATATATATATATATATATATATATATATGTATATGTATGTATGTGTGTGTACATGGGTGTGTGTGTGTGTGTGTGCGCGTGTGTGTGTATGAATTATACATATATATATAGAGAGAGAGATGCATATGTATGCATATACATACGCATACATATACATATATACGCATATATATACATATATATACATTGCATATATTTATACATATATATATATATACATTGCATATATACATATATATATACATATATACATTGCATATATATATACGTGTGTATATATATATATATATATATATATACACACATTTATATATGTGTATGTATGTGTATATATATATTTATATATATATGTATATATATATATTTATATATATACATTTATATGTGTATGTATATATATATGTGTATATATATGCTTATGTATATATATGTGTATATATATGCGTATATATGTATATGTATGCGTATGTATATGTATATATAAGCATATCTCTCTCTCTCTCTCTCTCTCTCTCTCTCTCTCTCTCTCTCTCTCTCTCTCTCTCTCTCTCTCTCTATATATATATATATATATATATATATGTATAATTCATACACACACACGCGCGCAAACACACACACCTTAGGAAGGGCATCCAATCAGGCAAGGGTGACACTGCCATATCTTTCAATAGTGAATTGAGAGAGGCCTATGTCCTGCAGTGGAATGAATGGCTGTATAAAAAAAAATATATATATACATACACACATATATAGTGCAGTTGAAAGAGGGTCTTGCTAGTGGTTTTATTGTTGAAGGTAGATGTGAGACCCCCGAGAGACCCTCGTGTCCTCGGGGTCGAGGACACGGGGGTCTGTCTCTCCCCCGGTCTAACGAAACGTGTGCTTTTATTACATCGCTCTGTCACGAGCTAGGCTCGTCCTCGAGCTATCTGCAATAGGCGCCTAAGGATACAGGTTCTTCTCTGCATCTACAGATCCGATGGTCGCTAGGGTCGTCGCGTGCCGGAGTAGCGAGTGCAACATTCATTAGGAGGGTTATATCTTCTTCAGAGACCGAAATATAAGGGTACCAGACTAGTAAAAGGGTTAATGATGATAATAATATGTCTTGTCAATCTCCTTCCTAAGATGCCAGAAAAATGAGAGCGTATTAAGTCAAAAGAAGTGTAACGTGTCAAGTGAGGTGTTAATTACTTAGGATTTGTCAGGATTAATGAGCTTAGTAGAGTACAATCACAAGAATTCCATATCTTCGGGCTAAATAGGCAAGTGTTTATGCTTCGAACACGTAGATGCAGCTGGACCTGAACTTATGTCTAGCTGTGCGCGTCTCAGGCACATCAATCGTAAACGTGGTGGTGGTGGTTTGGTTTGCGAAGTTCTAGCTTCGCCCGGGCCTTCTAGATATGGCCCGGCCTGTGTCAGCTTTTTACGGCTATCTCATTGAGTTGTCTGACACTCAGTGCTTACCGTGGCGGCGGGATTGCCAGCAAGCGCTCCTGCCGCCATGGTGTAAGCATTTCGCTTAGCCTCTTTACCAGCACGGCGGCTGTTGTGGGCGGTCCATGTCTCAGGAATTGTGTATGGTCACAATTTTCTAGGTAGTGGACTAGTGTGGCGTTCGGCTCGCCGCAGTGCTTGCAGCACCATTCATCGCGTTCGATTGTTAGGATAATCTGCCATGCACAGTGGTAACCTAGGCGCATTCTGTGAAGAATGACTTCGGTACCTCTGTTGCTTACTTCAGAGAGTGCCAGTGGTTCATAGCCTGTGGCGTCTGAGTACCAGCTGGCCGAGGGGGAGGTTTTCGTTTCCTCTCTGTGGAGCTGCCGTAGGAAGGTACGACCGACCAAGGCACACTTCTCCATAAGTAATTTTCGGCTCGGTTTTATCGTCATGGGATTTGGGGGCATACCCCTGCCAGCGACGGCTAGTCTGTCAGCAAACTCGTTCCCTCTGATGCCGATGTGGTTTGGGACCCAGTTGATGATAATTCTTCTACCCTGAGCAAGAATTCTCTGTGCCATTGTGAGAATCGTGGTCAGTAGGTAGATGTTGTCTGTGGGTGAGCTGTGCTGAAGACAGTCAATGGCTGCCCTGGAGTCTGTGTGTATGACCACGTGTCCTTCCCTTAGGGATGCGTGGCCTAGGGCTCCCATGATTGCAACTGCCTCTGCCTGTAGCGAGGAGGCGTTGTCTGTTACCCTCATGGATCGCGTGGCATCCCTAGCTGCAAAGCCGGCGCCTGCAGTGTGGCTCAAGGGATCGACCGATCCATCCGTGTAGTATGTTCTACTACCCGGAGGAGTGATGGCTGCAATGACCCTGTGGGCTTCTGCCTTTAGGCTAGGCATGGGGTATAGGCTCTTTTTCATTGACAGGCTCAATATGTTGAACTCTATCAGGCTCAGTGCCCACGGCGGGGCTTCGGCAAAGTCGGGGTGGGGGGAGTCCATGCCCTTAGCAAGAAGCTGTTCTTTGAGCTGATGGCGTATCAACACCCTGGCTGTATGAGACAGCCAGGAGTTGTTTGCAACGAGCTCGTTGTCTTGTTCGAGGCATCTGACTAATTTTTGTCTTAGGCTTGTGTTCCTGGGAGCCTGGATGACCTTTGACAGGAATTGTGTTGCCGTTAGATCGATTCGTGAGTCCAGGGGGAGAAGGTTTGCCTCCATCAGGAGGTTGAGGACCTTCGTCCACCTCGGGGCACCCAGAATGATCCTGGCAGCTTCATTTTGGACTGTTTCTAATTTGTCTGTGTGCTTTTTCTTTGCAGCAATTAGAGCGACTGAGGCATAGTCCACAATGGGCCGGACAGCATGTACATAGAATGATCTTAGTACTTTGTGTCTGGCCCCTATGCGTCTCCCAGTCATTGCTCTCATGACGGACAGTCTTGCTTTGGTTCGGTCAACCAGGTACTGGACCTCCTTATGGAAGGAGAGGGCCCGGTCTATCCTTACCCCAAGGTATAGGTAGTCCTTGACCCATTCTATTTCCACTCCCTGGATTTTCAGTCTTGTGCCTCGAACTCTCTGTCTCAGAGTCATGGCTTTGGATTTGGCAGCAGAGATCTTTAGTCCTGTCCTACAACACTCCTCTGACACGAGGTCCAGACAACGCTGGGCTTTATTCTGGCTGCGTGGTCCAGTGGAGATGATAGCGAGATCGTCTGCATATGAGATGATCTGGCACCCCACTGGGAGGTTTATGTTGAGGATGCAGGACATTAAAGTGTTGAATAGGGCTGGACTGAGAACCCCACCCTGTGGCGTTCCATTTTCGAGCGGCATGTGCTGCGATAGGTGACCCTGGAATTTGACATTGGCAGTCCTGTTCCTGAAGTAGTCACCTATCCAAGCCAAGAGCTTTCTTCTGATTCCCTTCTGGATCAGGCTTTCCTGAATGGCAAGCGGACTTGCCAGTTCAAAAGCCTTCTCCAGGTCAAGGAATACCACCACAGCTGGGCCCTTGCTGATTGTGCTTAAGAGCGTGGCTATGCTGTGTGCTGTGCCGATGCCCCTTGTGAACCCGTGGAGGTGTTCGTGCGGGGGTCCCATTTTCCATTGAAGCCGGTTTAGTACCATCCTCTCAGCCGTCTTGGCCAGGCAGCTGAGCAGAGAGATGGGGCGGTACTTCCCCGGCTCCTTTGGTTTTGGGACGGGAACTATGGTAGCCCTCTTCCAACTCTGGGGTAGAGTGGAAGTTTCCCAGGACTTGTTGATGAGTTGCAAGAGTGCACGCTCACCTGCTAGTCCTGGGTGGGAGATAATGGGGTACGAGATCCCATCAGAGCCCGGGGCTGTGTTGGAACTGGTTTTATAGGCTTTCCTTAGTTCCCTCAGAGAAAAGATAACGTCTGAGTTATCGGGTTCGGCTGCCCTTTCTCTGATCTGAGCGTGTCTGGCTGTAGACGCTCTTGTCTTGCCCTCAGCTCGGCTGGCAGACTGTTGCTGCTCGTTCTCGCAGAGAACTCGTGCACCAGTCTGTTAGCTTGGGGGTCGTGATGGGTGCACCTCTGGGCTGAGCGGCTGGTAGCTCGCTTGACCCGTTGCCACAGCTCTGAAAGGGTGGTTTGGTGGTCGAAGGACTCACACCATTCCAGCCACTTTTCCTGCCTGACTCTGTTGGCAGTTTCCTTGGCATCCGTGACAGCTTCCCTTAGGAGGAATAAGTTGTCAGGGGTTCTTTGCCTTCGGAATAGTTTTCGGCACATGTTCACCCTGTGGTTGACCTCCCTGATCTCGTCATTGAAGTACCAGGCGTCTTTGTGACTTCTGGACCCAGGCCGAGTTTTGGGTATGGTCTGTGAGGCTGCTTCATTAATGGCGTTTAGCAGGCTAGCTTCGAGCACTTCCACATTTTCGCTTTGTGGGGGATTGTTGCATCTCAGACAGAGGGCCAAGGCGTTTTGAAACGCCTGCCAGTTGGCCTTGTCTGTTTTCCATCTTGGATTCGGTCTTAGGATTTCGGCTGGGCCAGCATCCATGAGGGTAGTAAGAGTGCCGTAATGGTCACTTGTGACAGTCTCATCGACACACCAGCCAATCCTCCCGACCAGAGTCGCAGTGGCCAGGGTGAGGTCAAGGACCCCTCCTCTGACGTGCGTTGGCTCTTGGGTGTTGAGGAGAGCGATCTCAGGGAATGTCTCTAGCACGTCGGCTATGTGATAGCCGGCCGCATCCGGTGCCCGGCAGGGAGCCAGGATGGGGTGGTGTGCATTGAAGTCTCCCCCTATGATCACTCGGTCGTGTGCAGCAGAAGCACAGACCTGGCTGATGTCTAAGCTTCTACAGCGTCGCCGGCTGTACACATTGTACAGTTTGAGGGTCCCCCCGGCCAGGTGAACCTCGACGGCAAGGGATTCAACATCGTCTCCACAGTGCGATGCATCGGCTATTGCGGAGCAGGGGATTGTTGCTCTCACAAGGGTGATCAAGCCTCTCTTGCCAGGTGTTCGTGGCAGTGTGAAGGCATGGTACCCTGAGAAGCGAACAGTGTCAACTGTTAATGTCTCCTGGAGCATGACAATGTCAATGTTCCTTGATCGCACTACTGCTTGGAGAAAAGCGTTCTTTGCAGAGAAGCTATTGATGTTCCACTGTAGGATACTTAGATGGTGTGTCATGATGTTACTCAGTGATAGTTACATCAGAGACATCGTCGGAGTCTGACAACTCCATTGCGAGGTCCTCGCTGGTTGAGGGCTCCTCGCTGGTTGAGGGCTCCTCGTCTGTTGTCAGGCTATCCTTGGGTCCACTGGGGGGTGGAGAGCCTTTGGTAGCTCTGACTTTGGTTGGTTCGGCTTTTCTCTCAGGCTTTTTCTTGGCTGGCTTTGCTGGCCTTGCCTGGGCAAGGTCAGCGTGATCTGGCTCTGGCTGCACAGATTCAGCCTGTTTTGGCTCTGCCTGTGAAGGCATGGCCTGGTTTGGAGTGGGGAGGGGAGTCTCGTCCTGGGGTGAGGGTGAGGCTGGTTTTGCTCTAGCCAGCTTTCTTCCCTTCAGGGCTGCGACAGTCTGGGTCATTGCCGTCATGGCGACCGAAACTGCCTTCTCGGCCTCCTCACTCGACCTCCCCAGGGCTGTTGCTACTGCTGTGACAACAGCAGTTAACAGGAGAGTCATATCGTCCTCGTCAAAGAGGAGATGATCATCTATTGGGGAGGTTTTTGGGGTGCTCTTAGAAACTTTTTTCTTTAGTTTCTTTTTCTGCACCTTTGGCATTGTCGGAAACTCCTTTTTGTTGGAGACATCCGGTGTCGGCTGGGGGGGCGGCTTCCTTCCTCTTAGGAGGTCGTGGGGCAGGAACAAAGTCTGATCGGTTTTGAGCAACCTCTTGCCGCCTGAGGGCCGCCTTTTTCCTGACAGAGCAAGTCAGGCTCCAGGCATGATGCTTCTTAGCACAGTTGGGACATTTGGCTGTTGTGTCTCTCTTTTCCTCTTTGTATGCCTTGAGGCATACCTCTGTGTTGTGTGCCTTGCTACAGACACCACATTTAGGCTTGGCTGTACAGTTAGCCTGGTGGTGACCGTATTTATGGCACTTGAAACACCGAAGTTGTTCTGGCACATACGTTCGAAGGTTGTAGGTGCCCCAGTTACCCAGATCAAGGGTAGTGGTTTGGGCACCTTTCATGGTCACCAGGACTTGCCTGGTTGGGGTCTTCCCCTTCGACATTCCGGAAGCCTGCACGACCTGTGGGTGTGAAGCGATCAGCTCCACATCGTACGAGACTGAGAAGCCAAGTAGCACCATCTTGGTTCTCTTTTCCTCGGGACTTAGTGGGGAAAGACTCACTTTCCTCCCATCGGTTAGCTCCTTCGTTTCCCGGAGGAAATTCAAGGTAGCTTGATTTTTGGGCATTATGATCATGCCCTGATCTCGGGCGACCCGGATCGACAACCGGATTTTCCGTTGCAACTCCAATGCCCTGACCAATTGGTAGGCATTGTCGAAGCCTTCGGGTTTAGCTGGCACTTTGTACTGGGCGAAGCGTTTAGGGGGTCCCGACTCTTCATCAGAGTCGGTCTCCGGCCTCGGACGCTTCGGCCCGCCCTTTCGGCCTTCGGGCTTGTTTGTGGAGGCAGCAGCTGATGCGGCTGGTTCAGCCTGCTCTCCCCTCTCAGTCGGGGAGGCCGTCTGTGAACTCAGGGGCCTCCCTGGCTTAGCTGCTGCCCTGGAGAGGCCAGCTCGCGAGTCAAGATCTTTGACTATTCGGTGGACAGACCCATTGGCTTCGGTCTTGTCCACCTTAGCAGCAGGGGTGACAGTGTCATCCTGTGCATGGGGCTTTC
Organism: Penaeus chinensis; assembly: GCF_019202785.1. Classification (NCBI taxonomy): domain Eukaryota; kingdom Metazoa; phylum Arthropoda; class Malacostraca; order Decapoda; family Penaeidae; genus Penaeus; species Penaeus chinensis. The sequence continues at coordinate 15,753,366 of NC_061847.1, read as the reverse complement.
TTTTGCCACCGGATGGCACATATGCCTTCATGGTGACTACCGTGGTCTGGGCCTTGCGCGGTTCGTCAACTTTAAGTTCAGTCTGTGGGGGGTGTTTGATTATTTTTTCCATGAATTGGTAAGTGCTTCATCCTCTCACGCCCCCAACCACCACGGAGTCCAACAAGGGGAAGCTGAGTGTCAGAACCAGTGTCTAACAGCAACAGGAGTGATGAGAGGATATACGCAGCCAATAGCCATTGTGACGGCACTCACGGACCATTGTGAGTGCCAATGGCGGCATGACTGCTTGACCCTAGCCTCCCGGGGGAGACCAGCCGATTGACCGTGACCGGGCCGGGATCAGGCCGCCTGTCTTGCTGGAATAGAGGACCAAAGAGGCGTGTTGCTAGCCGCAGGGCGTACTCGTTCACGGCATCGCTCAACCTCCAGGACTCCCGTCTCCACAGCGCACAAGGCTGCCACGCACGGCAAACGCGTGGGTAGGTGTAAACCCCTGGGGAGAGACCAGAGGGGATGCCCTTCCACCTACGAGACATCATTGTTTGGAGCCCTTTTGCTCAGCCCTCTGAGGCAGCCACCCAAAGGTTGCTTCACTGCAGTGAGGGAAGAGGAGTCTTGCACTTTTACCAGGCAGTTCCTTTCATCCCTCTGAAGCAACCACCCAAAGGTTGTTTCACCTCAGTGAGGAAGGAAGGACCTGTGTCTTTTCAAAGTAGTTCCCCCTTCCCTCTAAAACAGCCACCCAAAGGCTGTTTCACCTCAGAGAGGGAAGGGAGGTTTTGCGTTCTTGTCGGGCACTTCCTTTCGTTCCCCTGAAGCAACCACCCAAAGGTTGTTTCACCTCAGTGGGGAAGGAAAGGACCTGTGTCTTTTCAGAGGGATTCCTCCTTCCCTCTGAGACAGTCATCCAAAGGCTGCCTCACCTCAGTGAGGGAAAGGAGGTTTTGCACTTTTGCCAGCTGGTTCCTTTCATCCCTCAGAAGCAACCACCCAAAGGTTGTTTCACCTCAGTGAGGAAGGAAAGGACCTGTGTCTTTTCAAAGTAGTTCACCCTTCCCTCAAAAACAGCCACCCAAAGGCTGTTTTACCTCAGTGAGGGAAGGGAGGTTTTGCGTTCTTGCCAGGCAGTTCCTTACATTCCTCTGAAGCAACCACCCAAAGGTTGTTTCACCTCAGTGAGGAAGGAAAGGACCTGTGTCTTTTCAAAGTGTTTCCCCCTTCCCTCTGAAGCAGCCATCCAAAGGCTGTTTCACGTCAGTGAGGGAAGGGGGGTTTTGTCCTTTTGCCAGCTGGTTCCTTTCATCCCTCTGAAGCAACCATCCAAAGGTTGTTTCACCTCAGTGAGGGGGGGGGGGGCGGTACTCGGAAACCATTCCGGACGTCTAGACGGGAGCGGTCGCCTGTGTGAAGGGCAGGGCCACAAACCGACCGAGAAGCGGGGCGGCACGGGGAATGGTTACCCCGGCGGCCCCCGGCCGGCTGCGTGGCGCGAGCCCGCGACCTTTGCCGTGCCCGGGTCGTAAACGTCGGTGTGCAAAATGTGTGCAATTTATCGATGCGGCCGGGTGCAGGATTCCTTCGTTTACGACCATAAGCCGGGCTTAAAATTAACTTGCGGTGATAACTATGTAAGCCTAAATAAAGCATGGTGTTTGCATTGTGTTGCCATTATTTGCAACAGATGCGACTACCATTATTTTGTTACATGTTACATATTGACAAATATGTTAAAAGTAAAGACGCATAAATTCCAACATAACTGAGGGCGAGATATTGAACTTCGAGAGGACGTCATTACGAATTAGAGTCAGGAATAAGTCAAAGGTCATAGTGTAGTATTTTTCTCAGCTGTATATAATATTCAAATTATATCATATGCACAAACCAAAGTGAGCACTGACACCAACAGATTAAAGATGTCTGCAACCGAAATATTACTGTTTTAATAGTTACAATGAGGTGATAATCAAGAGTGAAGAAAGAAACAGAAAGTTACGTGTGTGTGTTGTGTTCGTGCATGACGTTAGTAGCGTGTTATGGCCGGGGAGACGTGTGGAAGTCTCGCTCGCATAGCAGGCTCAATGAAAACCTGGGCGACCTCATGCTTGCCTGCCGGCGGTGTCCCGCTTTCTATTAATTCATTCATTTTCTTCACCCGTACGACTTTTAAGCTTACCCCTTTTCTATACAAAAGACTTTTCTTCTTTTAGTTTAACTATGTTTCACATTCCCTGATCGTCCATATATGTTGTAATTTTCGTACGTTTCCTATTCACAAGAGCTTTTAACATTTATGCAAATGTTTTTGGGCAATACTATTATTGGCAATTGAGAGAAAAACAGTACAACATAACACGGTTACACTTTTATTGAAGTAAAAACACTTGAAATAAAACATATATGAAAATGAACTGACGTTCTGGGGATCATAAAATACATACACACAAAAAGATAACTAAATGAGAAAGTCACAATTAAACATCAGGTTTTACAAAATAAAAATAGGAGGCATGCCAATTCCCCATGACCGAAAACACAACACTGTCGACCCCAAAATAAATGCAACTTAACTACCTAGGGCTGAAGTGAGAGTGCTCCCCTGGAGTTGCCGAATACTTAGTTAAGTTCAGGTAGGCCAGTGTTACTTCAATGACTTCTTCCCAAGTCCTACAACCTGACCCTTGCTCGCTACGCTCTCTCGTGTCTCCCCCGGACCGTGATCGAGCGAGTGTAACCTCATCGACCACGTTTCTTACCCCAGCGAATGGTTTCTCAGTATACTTAAAAATTAAATAAAGAAAAATCCTATGAAAATACAATAGTAAAATACAAAAACAATCTTTTGAAATAAGTTGCTGACTAATAATTAATATAAAAATAGTTTAAAGAACCATCTTCCCGCTGATTTACAGTACTTTAATGTTACTGCCTAATGGAGCTTCTTAGATTATTATGATACGTTTAAAAGAGGAACAGTGGTGTTTTATTCGTTTCTTAAAAACTTTAAAATAGCTTAAATAAAATACAAGGTCGTGCCCCTTTTCTTCGGGATGTCTTCTCGAACATAGAGGATAGACTTTTCTATTCCCAGCTACTCAAGGTAAGGATCATATGACGATATTGTGGCAGGAGTGACCCGTCTAAATGCGGGTCACTACATCAGCAGGTAATAGACGTGTGGATGAGAGAACGATTAGCGCGGGAGGAATAAGACAAATAGTGGTAATACAATGAAAAGTAAACATGTACAATATATATTCACATATTATAAGTGATTACGCAAGTAGTAATGGTACAATTACTAATAGGTATACCAGATAAAGAGATATAAAAGATAATCTTGTAAATTTGCTAACAATAAAACAAAATAATATATACGGAAAAAACGAACAAAATTAATAAATTTGAACGTAACTATTTGTTCTGTGAGAATATATCAATGAAGGAATGGTTAGGGCAGGGGAATTAGGCGTGAGGTGTGCGTCACTTAGATCTGATCTCAGTGTGACTTCATTTCTTTGTTGTTGTTTTGTTATATATTGTTAGTATTGTCTATTTGTTGAGAAAGAAGGCAACTCATGTGTAACGTGTGGGCGGGTGCAGGGAGGGCAATAGTTAATCTGGCGCACACTTACTTTTAACAGTAAAGAAGAAAAATGTTCCCTTCTTGAAAGACATATTCTTACTGACGGTCCGAAGGCTCCACCACCATTCAATTTCCAATACTAAATAACATTACGCTAGTTCGGGGCACCGGTACGCCGGGCGTTCGAAGCTTCGTTGTTTAAACCTTCACTCAACGAATATATATATCTGGCGCACACTTACTTTTAACAGTAAAGAAGAAAAATGTTCCCTTCTTGAAAGACATATTCTTACTGACGGTCCGAAGGCTCCACCACCATTCAATTTCCAATACTAAATAACATTACGCTAGTTCGGGGCACCGGTACGCCGGGCGTTCGAAGCTTCGTTGTTTAAACCTTCACTCAACGAATATATATATTTGTTTTCATAGTAGGCATAATAACACGGAAAAAAAGGAATGGTACTTATATGAATATCTAGTAACTGTTTTAAAATTAAGATATTTTTAGAAGACTTTACTATATATTTTGGAATCTTATCTCAACACTCTTTCCCTTACTTGGGTTCCCTTATTTCACCGTTATTTATTAATAATTTGTTGAAGTTGAAGCAATTGCATTTCGCACATTTTTTCAAAACGCATTCCATGATATTACAAACATAATGGTAAGATATACAAATCGCAAATAATTCGCATTCGTGTGTGTGTGTGTGTGTGTGTGTGTGTGTGTGTGTGTGTGTGTGTGTGCGTGTGTGTGTGTGTGTGTGTGTGTGTGTGTGTGTGTGTGTGTGTGTGTGTGTGTTTGTGTGTGTGTGTATTTGTGTGTATTCATGCACACACATATATACATACATGTATTTATTTATATACATATTTATATATACACATATATGTATAATATAAGTATATATGTATATATAATATATGACATATATATGTATATATATGACATATATATGTATATATGTATGCCTATGTATATGTATATGTATATATATATATATATATATATATATATATAAACACACACATATACATTTATATTTATTTACTACACTTTGTGGTGAATGGCTACAGGTGGACTCCAGTTGAAATTAGCAGATATTTTTGAGTTATCTCAGGAGTCTGTATCAAAGAAACATTACTGTAAGCACTTTCCAAGGATACGTCTGTTTCCTGACAGCAGGGTCATGCAAACAATCAGTCGAAAATGTCAGGCTATTACTAATTTTTTTGGTGTAACAGGTTAAAATTAGTAAAATTATAATATATGTTGCTTGTCTCTGACTTGTGTAAAACAGATGAAATTTTTGAAAAAATCGAGAACTCTGAACTAATTCATTTAATTCATTCAAGAACTGATTTTTGGCAATTTTCACAGAAAACTTGGCCTACGCCCTCTAAAAGAAGAAGAAAACACACATACACACACAAACACACACACACACACACACACACACACACACACACACACACACACACACGCACACACACACATATATATATATATGTATATATATACACATATATATATATATATGTATATATGTATATATATATACATATATATATTAGTTGTTAGTTATCAACTACATGCTATGGTATTTTGCGCGAGAAGGGGTTCAAAATGTGTATGAGAATGTGTATGTGATTCTAAGTGAAGTGTTAAACGACTTCAGCTTTTTCACACATATACGGATCAATGAGGCATCAGTGTATTCACCGTAGCCCTACTACGGTTTTGCGTTCAGTTAATGTTCTTAAATTAATTTAAAGTAGCATATTTCCTGTTTACTGAATCCGTGTTTAGATCTGACGAGAAAAAATACACGTCACTTTATTAGTTCCTATTCATATTAAGGTTGTGGTGTATCAACTGAGTGCATCCGTGGCCAGGGGTCCCCTACTATTAAATTCCTTCCCTCTATACTAACAATGAAAACAAGTCTGTACCTAATACGTCCCTCATGTGGGGTGATGTATTAGAACTGCTACGAGGCAAGTTCCAGTGTGTATCTGCTTCATGTTTAGCATAATTCATCGAAAGTAAACATTGCAATAAAAACATGTGAAAATACTAATATATTAAACCAGGAAAAACAATAAAGAAATACCAAAAGACCCTAGACTAGAATGGTGTGGTTATTAAATTGTTATTAAAATCTAGATTACATTTAAGACAAAAGTCAAGGAAAAGGGTAAACGGGTGAGATACGTAGGACTAATAACCGACTCCTTGGTGACTAAGTACTTGTAGAGCCATCTATGTGTAATTACAATAAACAAACTTGTATTACATTGGCCATGACATGTATTCTTGCCATACGTGAAAAAATAGAATCAATTTCAAAATCTAAAGGCTTAAAGGCTTAAATGATCCTTAAATTAAATATAAATATTATAAAATAAAATTAAATAATATAAAAATAAATTTCTAAAACACGGCGGCATAGAAGCAATGAAGGTGCATCTCGAAAGTAAAAAATGGCAAAGGCTAAAAGTCAGCAAAAGCACAGAAGAATAAAAGCAAGCACAGTCCTGAGGGGACAGTGATTAAAAATAATAATAATAAAAGTAAAAGACTATTGAAACAGCTAGGCATCACTCACTAAATGTACATGTTTACTTATAAGAATAGACATCCCATCCTATAGAAATATCGGGCTCTCAAAACTTAACTTTTCTTTGAGTAGCTGTAGTTCTCGGGTCAATAAGAGGGGCACACTGACTGCTATAGACTGACTGTATCTGAGGGTATATTTGGTCATATATATATATATATATATATATATATAAATGACCAAATTGGGAATTCTTTCCAAAAATGTATTTCGCGTTCGCATGTTGATTTAACGATAATTGGCGGCGATTATAGGTATACTATAGTCGTATACCATTTTTGGTTGGCGGAAATCCATATTCAGCCAACAAGCTTGATTTGTTAAGTCCCGATAGTAGGGGAGGTCATGAAGTATATCAGGGAAATTATGGGGTAAAACAGATTTAAATACAATAAATAGAATGCAATAATACATGAAACAGCAAAAGAAAGTCGTTAAAATCAGCTCAAGA
>NC_061847.1:15734202-15739202 GCF_019202785.1 Penaeus chinensis | reverse complement strand
TATCTCTGTGTCAGTCTATCTAGCCGCCTATCTCTCTCTCTCTCTCTCTCTCTCTCTCTCTCTCTCTCTCTCTCTCTATATATATATATATATATATATATATATGACAGCCGCGATGGTTCAGTGGTTAGAGCACTGGATTCCGACCCTCGTGGTCCCAAGTTCAATTACTCTTCGCAGCAGTCGTAAATATGCCTGCGCTCCGACTGTTGTCTCGGCCCTGATCCCACAGCGAGAAAATGACATCTCGCCTTGAAAAAGTCAAATGCACGTGTCGTAGAGAAAGTCTCCCCCGTGCAACAAGTGTTAGAGCGCCGAACCGCGGTTGGTTAGGAAGTGCTTCTAATCAAGCAAGGGCGGTACTGCTCGTAACCTCTCAATCCTGAACTGAGAGAGGCCTATGTGCAGTGTAATGAATGGCTTTTGAAAAAAAAAAAAATATATATATATACATATATTTACATTTATAAACACACACACATATTTGTATATATATGGGGTGGCTGACCAATGAAAGATGAAAGATGTCAAATAGAGCATTTATATCTTATTTAAACATTTTTTTTTATAAAAAAAAAATTTCTAATATATGAACGATACTCCGTTCCATACTGTCATACAGTTTAGTTATATAATTAATAGGAATCTTGTTCCACTTTTTGTTTACCCTTACCCATAGATCATCATTGTTTTTAATCACTGTAGACTAATTTTTCTTTGCAATATAATCCCAAACATGTACGACTGGATTCTTATCAAGACTATAACCAGGCCATTCCAAAACTGTCAGCTTACTTTGGCTATATAGGTGTTAACAATCTTTGCAGTGTGTCAGGGAGCATTGTCCTGCTGGAATACTCCTTCATTATTCTCAAAATAATGGATTAGAGCTGGAACTGCATAGCATTTAAAGGTTTTAATGTAATACTCTACGTTTGTATATTCGACCACCTTTGTTAGTAATGCATCTTCAGACCATGATACCACCAACTAACTGATGCAGGCCTATCACTTACTAAGCAAAAACTGCTTTCATCCCTGAAAAGTACTTTTTCCTATTTGAAACCTCTGTGTGCGATTGCCAGTTCAAGCCTTTTTTTCCCTTACCCTTTCAGTCAATAATGGCTTCTTCCCCCAACCATTCTCCAGAAGTCTTCTCCTCACTGTCCTACCACTGAAGTCTATGTCAAAATTCTCTTTGAACTCTTTGGCTAATGTCTTCCTTCCATCTCGGAAGGCAGCCTTAATAATGACTCTGTCCTCTTTTTTTTTTTTTGTTGCCTTCTCTTCCATGCCTCTGCCTTCCCTATCTCTCACTGTCCCTGTTTCTTTGTGTTCCGTAACTATCTCCTACACAGTAGACCATGCTACTTTCATCCTTACGGTAATTTTATTGCAGCTGTAGCTTTCGTTGTGAACAACTCTCACCCTTCTCAGGCCTTACTCTATATCAAATAAAAGTCAGCTTCAATTAGGCCTAAGTAATCGAATACTGTTTCTCAATGATAAGTGGATAATTAGTTTGCAAAAAAAACTCTTCAAGTTACATTTAGAAATGAATTTGCTTGAAAAAATATTTACTCTTCCTAAATATTTGAAGAACTCTTTGTAAAACAGGTGAAAATGCGATGAACACTGCGATAAATTGGTCAAGTAATGATTGTTTGAACAAAGCAACAGGAATCGCAATCATAGCGAGGCTAGACAAAAGAGGGGCTTTTTAGCTAAGCCCTTTGTATATGTATATATATATACAAAGACATATATACATGTATATATATATATATATATATATATATATATATATATATATGAGTGTGTGTATATACATACGTATATGTAAATATATATGTATATACATACATATATTATATATGTATGTATATACATATACAATATGTAAAAATATATGTATACTTTAAATATACATACACACACACTTATATATATATTCATTCATTTATCTATTCATTTATTACTATAGATATGTATATATAAATATATATAACTATAAATATATCTTTTTATATATGTAACTATAACTATATATATATCTTTTTATATATGTAACTATAACTATATATATATATATATATATATATATACAGTATATACACACACACACACATACATACGTGTATTCCAATCTATCTATGTCTATCCATCTATATATTTGTCTGCATATATATATATATATATATATATATATATATATATATATATATATTACCCCGGGGCCGTAGAAATACTGGCTAGGTATCCAGCTGGGTCTCAGCCTGTTACCGATGTACTGGAGAGGTGAGATGCCAGAAGATGACTCTTCTGGGACACTTAAAACTCGCATAACCCGTTGAAGGTACATGGCAAGGGGATTTTGGCCATCTTTAAATAAGCCTAGTCCTAGTACAGTGCAGCAGCTGTACTAGTATCTACAGCTGGTGGAAGAGCCGAACCACGGTCATCGGTGGCTGTAGAAAAGCAGGTGGCAGGTCAGCGGCCCTGATTTTGGCTCCTTTACTGCGATGGAGGAAGGCAATGGATAACCACCTTCAATTTTCGTTCCAAGACGTTCACCACTGCGTCAACTCGTCATGAATATACAGAATAAAGTTATATGCGACAACGACGTGAAAGGGACTTCTGTAAATGAGGGTGTCGCGTCCGGCAGGGGAAGTAGTAAGGCGTCTCAGGTCGTCACCAAACGAAATCCTTACGGTATGTTGAAAATTGGTACGTGGAATGTGAGAACATTGGCAAAATCAGGAAACTTGGAAAACGTAAAGAGGGAGATGGAGAGATATAAGGTCAACATCTTGGGTATGACAGAGGTAAGATGGAAGGAGAAAGGTGATATGAAGAGTGGTGATTTTCGGATGATATATTCGGGGGGACAAGAGACACAACTTGGTGTAGCGTTGCTACTTGACAAGCAGTCCAGACAAGCGGTAGTGGAGGTTGATTGCATGAGTAACAGGTTGATGGTGGTGCGGTTGTGTGGAACACCAGTAGATCTAGTGGTGATGGTTGTATACATGCCAACCAGCAATCATACAGATGTGGAGGTGGAGGAATTGTATGACAAAATTGAAGAAAAATTATCTACATGCAGAGTTAAAGTACGTAGTGGTACTTGGAGATATGAACGCAACTGTTAGAGAAGAAAAGATCTTGAACGTGGTCGGAAATTATGGACTGGGGACAAATAATATCAGGGGGGAGATGCTAGTAGACTTTTGTGTGAGAAATAAGCTGTCGATAACAAACACATTGTTCAAGAACAATAACAGAAGATGGATTGCATCATCGTCAGACAAGTGTAAAGAACTCGTGTTCGTACCCAGGTGCAGATGTTGACTCAGATCACAATCTGGTGATTATGAAAGTCGGTCTCAAGCTGAAGAAGGTAGCCAAAGCAAAATTAATCTTAAAATGTGACAGAGAACAACTAAAGATGGAAAAAGCAAAGGAGTACGTGAATGCAACCAACAACGAACTGGCGAAAAACACCGAAAATGCAATCACAGTAAACAATAGATGGGGAAGATTCCAGAACGCAATGATGAAAGGAGCAGAAAACACCATTGGTAAAGTTAAAACTAAAAGAATAAAGAAGCCTTGGGTGACTGAAGAAATGCTGGTAAAGATGGATGAGCGGAGAAAGTGGAAAAATGTCAACACCGAAGAGGGCAGGGAAAAATATTGGAAACTGAACAACGAATTGAGAAGAACAACGGAAGAAGAGTGTAGAGAAATAGAAAGACTGGTTGACATGGGAAGATCCGAAAAAGTATACCAGAGAGTAAATAAATTAACATCCGACAAGAAAAGTAATAATGCTCAAAGAGGAATATAAAGTAAAGATGGAGAATTACTAATGGACCCGCACGACATCAAGAAGAGGTGGAAGGAATATATAGAAATGCTGTACAACAAGGATGGAAGACCAACAAAATTGTTTGTAGAAGAAGAATCAGAAGTTGATAAGTACAAAATCGGACCAGACATCATGAGAGCGGAAGTACTAAAAGCAATTGAAGAGCTAAAAACAGGAAAGGCAGAAGGAACAGACAATATACCGGCGGAAATGATAAAGACCTTAAAGGGCACTGCATTGAATGAGATAGTGATACTGTGTCAGCAGATGTATTTAGAAAGTGAAGGGCCGGAGGACTTCGTAAAAGCGTGATGGTACCGTTAGAGAAAAAAACTGCTGCTAAGAAATGTAAGGATCACAGGACGATTAGCTTAATATCGCATGCATCACAGATTATGCTCAAGATTCTGTCAAAAAGATGCAATTGGACAAGATCAATTTGGCTTTATAAAAGAACGGGAAACAAGAGAAGCGGTAGCGGTAATGAGAATTCTGGCAGACCGAAGCATTGAACATGATTAAGAGGTATATGTCTCGTTCGTAGACTTTGAGAAAGCTTTCGACAGGGTCAATTAGGAGAAACTGTTGGAAATTCTCAAAAGTATCAGGGTGGATTGGAGAGATAGAAGATTGATCAACGAATTATACATGCAACAAACAGCAACAGTAAGGACAAAAGACGGAGAGTCGGACCCAGCAGTGATTGGTAGAGGGATGTGTCATGGTTGCTTGATGTCACCCTCTCTTTTCAATGTATTTGCTGAAGTAATGGCCAGAACATCAATCGAGAATTGCTAAAAGGGAGTGAAGGTTGGCGGTCAACTCATAAAATCAGTGAGATTTGCGGATGACCAGGCAATGGTAGCAGATTCAGAGAAGGGGTTACAAGAAATAATGGACAGTCTGAACACAGTTGTTATGGATTTTGGAATGAGAGTTAACATAAAGAAAACGAAAGTTATGAGGATCAACAAAAACGGCGAAGGTAATGTCACAATTAAACTGAATGGTAAAAAACTGGAATAAGTTAAAAGCTTCAAATACCTAGGGAGTATTTTGACAAGCAACGGCTATTGCAGTACTGAAATAAGATTACTGATTGCGCTAGCAAAGGTTGCCTTTAACT
>NC_061847.1:15726702-15731702 GCF_019202785.1 Penaeus chinensis | reverse complement strand
ATATATTTATAATTTATGTATGTATACATGCACACGCACACACACACACACACACACACACACACACACACACACACACACACACACACACACACACACACACACACACACACACACACACACACACACACACACACACACACACACACACACACACACACACACACACACACACACTCACACACACACACATACACACACACACACACACACACACACACACACACACACACACACACACACATACACACACCCACACACACGCACACACCCACACAGGTCTATAACTATGTGTCTGTGTGTTTTGGGAATCACTGATCTACATGCCTTACCTTGCTTGAGCGCAAAGCTGGAGCGCTGACGCGTCAAGTCCAAATTCCATAATAGCTGCAGATTTACTTGCCACTTTTCTCCTGAATGGCTCGAAACTCCTGGGAAACAGGTTTTACCTCTGGCGAGTTAGTGTCCACACTGTTTCACTGCCATTAACATGGCTTTATTTTTTTCTGAAAAAGAATTGGGAATAAAAGACGGTTATTCTAAGCTTTTATCTTGTAAAACTACAAAAAAAAAAAAAAATTGTTAGTTGACTTTATGGGAATACAACCTACTTAGTGATGCAATTTTAGTTATGCTTGCTATTTTGAAAGTATATCAACTCAAGATAGACGATATACAAATTTCTGGTTTCCTCTCGATAATGAGCAAAAGACTTTTACAAACCTGAAGATATAGAATTTCACAGCTGAACACACATGAAAAAAAATAAAAATAAAACCTAAGTGTAATGTATAGAATTCAAAACAAAATATCATATTCGAAATTATTTATCCACACACACATCAACACAAACACACACACACACACACACATATATATATATATATATATATATATGTATGTATGTATGCACACACACACACACACACACACACACACACACACACACACACACACACACACACACATATATATGTCCCTCATGGCGAGTCTCCAGCCAGGCCCTTGGCCCATCTCTATCTTCTCGCGACAGGTTTGGTCGAGCTGCCCAAGTCATTACCTCCTAGGTCGTCCCACAGGCCTCCTCCACCCAGGATTATCTCGCAAAGAGACAAACTGATGGGCTGGGTCATTCACAGGGAAACGAGCTAGGCACCCATAGTTGGCGATCTCGGATTATGCAAGTAACTGCCAACTGTACCCCATGATCCGGCATAGGGACTTGTTACAAAAGGCATCGAGATGAGACTCCAAGATACTAGACAACATACAGGTTTTGCTTCCATAAAGCAAAACTGGCAGTATCAAGACCTTAAAGACTCGTAGCTTGGTCCTTCTGCATAGGTACCGACATCTCTAAATGCTCTTGTTGATCGAGTTCATGGCTCCTGCTGCCAGATCAATCCATCTACTGATGGGCTGGGTCATTCACAGGGAAACGAGCTAGGCACCCATAGTTGGCGATCTCGGATTATGCAAGTAACTGCCAACTGTACCCCATGATCCGGCATAGGGACTTGTTACAAAAGGCATCGAGATGAGACTCCAAGGTACTAGACAACATACAGGTTTTGCTTCCATAAAGCAAAACTGGCAGTATCAAGACCTTAAAGACTCGTAGCTTGGTCCTTCTGCATAGGTACCGACATCTCTAAATGCTCTTGTTGATCGAGTTCATGGCTCCTGCTGCCAGATCAATCCATCTACTGACTTCTTGGTCTGATAGCCTGGAGACATGAACTACGCTACCAGAATATGCAAAGCTCTCTTTGACTTCAACATCCTCACTGCAAGCATGGATTGACTGAACGGGTTCCCCTAACAGGCCCCCAAAGTCCTGAATCTTGGTCTTATTCCAGGAGACCTTTAGGCCCAAGGGCTTCGCCTCATTGCTAAATGCATCAAGGGCCGCCACCATTGATTCAAGAGACTCACATAGGATAGCAAGATCGTCGGCAAAGTCAAGCTCTGTGACCTTGATAGTGCCCAGTGTTGCTCCACACTGACTTTAGGTAGTAGCTCTGCCCATTATCCAGTCCATGCAGGTTCTGAAAAGTGTTGCTGCAAGGACACAGCCTTGCTTGAATTTACAGGGAAGAAGTTCAACAGGCCTGCACCACACTTTACAGCACTTTCAGTACCAGTATATAGGCTTCCTATTAGGCCAATAATCCGTCTAGGAATTCTCTCAGTCTCAGAAACTTCAATATCGATTCTCAATGCACCAAGTCAAAACGCTTTCTTGAGGTAGATGTAGCAACCCACAACTGAACTCACAACGGCGTCCCACAATTACTCGAAGTGCTAGGATATGGTCTATTGTGGACTTGTCAGGAGTGAATCCAGACTGCTTTGGTCTCTGGTGCCTTAGTAGATGGTCATGGATCCGTTTAAGAGGAATGCGGGCAAAAACCTTGCCTGGTATACTGAGCATATATTGTAATGCTACAGTAGTTGCTGTAGTCCCAATTATCCCCTTTCCCCTTCCAGAGAGAGATGACCACGCCCCTCAACGTCAGGGGGAATGCAGTCTTGACTGCCAAATGGCAGTCAAGACTGCATGCAAGCCCCGTGCCATAGATTCACCACCAGCCTTTAGCAGTACAGTAGGGATATCACATTAGCCTGTGGCTTTCCCACTCTTCAGCTTAGAAATTGCGATCCTAATCTCAGTTAGGGTAGGAAGTTCCTCGCTGATCGGTGGATCTGGGACAGGTATTATGATACCACTTGCATCTGAACTAACTGTTAGAGGGTCTACCTGATACGCTGCTCAAAATACTCAGCCCAACATTCATGAATCCCAACATGATCTGAGATGATCTGTCCTTCCACAGAGTGGACTGCAGTCATCTGTGAGGGGGTGTTTAGAGTTCAGTTTTCTCAGGGCTTGGTAGGCAGGGTGAAGATCATTTACCAAGAAATGGCCTTCAACCTCCTCAGCAAGATTCCTGATGAACTGTTCCTTGTCCCTTCTCAGCAGTCTCCGAGCCCTATACACCAAGGAATGGCACAAGTCCTGATTGCCAATCAGCCGAGCCATGCAACATGCTTCAGTGGTCTCCATGTTTCTAAGGAGATGAAATTCTGCCTTGCCCTTGGGCATATGCCAGTGGACTGCTTGGAGTATTTCATGCTTGAAGGACTCCCATAGAGCAAATGAGTCCATCAGGTTTTCAAGTTCTGTGAATCGATCAGAGACTGCAGTGGCGAACCCTCGGGCACATTCCTCCTCCCTCAATCTATCCAAGTGAAACACCCTAGAGTGGCTACTGGAGGAACAAGTGGTTTTGAATTGGACCTGTAGGGTAGTTACTACCAGCCTAGGGTCAGTGCCACAGAACTCGGCACTCCAGTAAACCCTGCAATTCTGAAGGATCTTCCAGTGAGTGCTGACAAAAATGTGGTCAATCTTCTTGGCCACAGTAACCATATCACTATACCATGTCCAGTAATGTGGGTTGGAGCACTGATACCAGGAGCCATAAATTCTCAATCTCTGGGACCTAGCAAAGTCCCGGAGAAGGAGACTGTTCTTGTCGCTGGGATCTGCTCCCGAGCCATGGGGATACCACATTGAAGTCGCCCAGAACAATTCAAATGTATCGCCATGGATGTGAGTTTGGCATTAAACGTTTCTTTCACATTGAGTTTGCAAACATCACCCAGGTGGCAGGCGGGACAAGTAACTGTCGTTCACATCATGCATCCCAACATTTGCCCTCCAAACGAGACCCACAGCCCGCCTCACTTGTTGGGTGGGAGGTACAGCACCCTTCCCCCCAGCATATCCATCTATTTCTGAAGTTACCGGCTGGCAAGGCCCACCTCCCCTGAGACGCCCATTAACCCCAGCCTGGGACCGCAATATAGCCAGTTTCCATTGGTGGCCACGAGGAAGCACTGCAGAAGTCTCAATGAGGGAGAGGCTGTGAACTGGCAGGGAAGGCTCATGCAGATCTGCAAACACACACACACACACACACATATATATATGTGTGTGTGTGTGCTTGTGCATATATATGCATATGTAAATATAAATATATATATATAATATATATATGTGTGTGTGTATGTGTGTGTGTGTTTATATATATATATAAAAATGAATACATATATGCATATATGTGCATATTCATTTATAAACATAGATAGATAGATATTTGTAAATATACATATATATATATATATATATATATATATATATAGAGAGAGAGAGAGAGAGAGAGAGAGAGAGAGAGAGAGAGAGAGAGAGAGAGAGACACACACACACACACACCCCTCCTCCAGACCTGATTCAGCTCTTGTTCGTTCTGTCTCTCAACCACTCTCTCGTTGTATCCATTTCGGTTTATTATTCGAGGAATTCGTGAAGAATTCTAAACGTTACGATTTATATTCATTTCTTACTGTGGCTGTTTTCCTTTTCATCCTTCCACACACACACACACACAGATGTAAGATGTAAAAAGAGCTGTTCTTATATTTTATTCAAACGGACTTGAAGGTTGGTATCAACGTTTGCAGAAGTGTATTGATCATAATGGAGCATATGTTGAAAAATAAGCATCAAAACTGAAACCGTTTTTTCATACTGTCCTTTTTCCACAAACTTTTTGAAGCCCCCTCGTGTGTATATGTGTGTATATATATATATATATATATATATATATATATATATATATATAGTTATATACATACTTACATACATGTATATATACATATACATTTTTTTTTTTTTTTTTTTTTTTACATCCATTTATTTATAGTCCTCTCTCAATTCACTATTAAGAGGTTATATGGCAATGTCACCCTTACCTGATTGGATATATTTGTGTATATACATATATATATATGTGTGTATATCTTTACATGTATACATATATATATATATATATATATATATATATATATATATATATATATATATATACAGACCTCAAGAAGGCATTTGACATCGAGGATCACTATGGGAAATCCTGAGACTTAGGGGAATTCCA
>NC_061847.1:15716702-15721702 GCF_019202785.1 Penaeus chinensis | reverse complement strand
AAGGTTTGGATGCTGTGCAGAATGCTTGTTTACATGTGTGTCTTGGAGCCCTGAAGTGCACTCGGATCGAGCGTCTTGAGGTGGAGTCAGGAGTACCTCCCCTCCGACTCAGACGCGACCAATGAGCCTTGACCTATGCCGCTAAGGTGGCTCGATACCCGAGCCATCCCAATTGCAATAGAGGCATTAGGCCCTTTGCCATTAGACTCCACGACCTCGTCGAGAAAGTCGGTATAGATCTCTCTACTATTGATACCCTGGTTCAGTCAAACATAGCGCCATGGGAAACACCCAATTTTTCCATCATGGAAGCTTGGCTTCCATCAGCCAAGGCCATGGCGCCGGAGGGTGAGGTACGCCAGCGGTTTAGAGAGATCCTTATTAAGCATTTATCCTTTTTTCATATATATACCGACAGCTCCAAGACAAATGAGGGTGTGGGTGCGGTTGTATGGTCGACTGAATGTGAACTAAAGTTTAGACTGCCAAATCATACATCGATCTTTCTTGCTGAACTTTTTGCCATTGACAAAGCTATTGATTTTGCTGTATCGACGACCCACGATAGAATAGTTATTTTTTCCGATTCATTAAGTTCACTTAAAGCTTTTAAATCCTTAGAAACCACTAAAAATTGCTGGGTAATATCATTACACAGTTACACAGTGCCAATAAATCAAACAAGCTAATATGGGTACCAGACCACTCTGGTATCCATGGCAATGAACAGGCTGACAAATTAGCCGGGTCAACTGACGATTTGGACATTACCATAATTCGTACAGATCTCAGGTGTTTTGTGTCTCTTATAAAAGCAAAAATACATCTCCTGTGGCAAAGTGAGTGGACCAACCTCCAACTCACCAACAAAATCAAGCCAATAATAGAGCCGTGGGACACATCCCACAGAAGAGAACGAAGGGAGGAGGTGGTGTTGGCCCGCCTTAGGGTCAAAGCAACAAGATTAACACACCTCGCTCTCTACATTGAGAAGACCTTCCCTCCACAGTGTCCTGACTGCAACACCAACCTCACTATAACACACATATTAACAACTTGCCAAAAATACAATAACAATAGAAGAAACCTTAAAAACTACTTTCAAATTAAAAATAAAGAATTTACAATAGCAATTATCTTATCAGACGATGAAAACATAATCAGTAAAGTAATTGCTTTTTTAAGGGAGACAAAACTTTATAACCTTATATAGATTGATATAATAAATAGGATCCATTGGCTTAATAACCTTGGCAACATGCCGCTGGTTGATTCCCAAGAAATCAATAAAAAAAAAAAATAATAAAATAAAAAATAAAATGGTGTGTGCACTCGTGTTCGAACTCTTGATGAGGCAACACCTTGTTTATAACGCAGTAACAACAAATACAAAGTCTTGTGCCACTTGAGCTACCCTGGAGCCCGGGGCCTCTTGTCTCGCTTGACGTTGTTGTTCCTGAGTTTTTCTTAACGTAAATTGGAGTAAAGTAAAATCCTGTAATTGCAGAACATTTGTTGTGCTTTGCCAGCACCTTCAGTGCTCTTGTTTTTGCAGGTGGCATGAGGCTACAGTAGTAATAGTCAGCACCCCACCTCAGACCCGCAGCTCTCTTCTACACTAGGGTAGCCCTTGTGGCTTTGACCCCTGGGTAGGGAGGCCCAGTAGTCTGGGGCGTCATTTGGGTGCACTTTTTCCTTTGGTCCTGAATCATTTTCCTTATAATGTGACTTTCCTGAGCCTACCGGAGTTCCTCGTGCACTCCCGTATTCGCTTGGGGGGTGGGCATTGAATTACCGTCCTTCGCCTAGGCAAGTTCGGCGGTAAGGAAGTGTCCCACACATAACTCGATCCCTCTGTGGTACTGGAGAACGCAACCAGGCTTCCACTGGGGGGGTAGAGGACGAAAAACTGATTCACTCTTTTAGCTATTGCAGTTAGGTTGATAACAACAGTTAAGAGGTTTTTGTCCCTTCAGGACTACGATTTTGAGCAAAGGGGTCGGACCTGGTCCGATACCCAGAATGAATGACTCCCCGGCTACCCCTTCTCCTCCTCAAGGAGGAGGGGCAACTCATGACCACTCTCTGACTACGAACAATGGTACCCCCATTAATTACAAGACGAGACGACCAACTTTCAAAATCCCCACCCAGAATGTAATGTTCGCGAATGTAAAATGCGTGAATGAAAATCAGTCGCTTTTGAACGTGAACCCCTTTATCATCAAAAAGGTCCTTGATGGTCAAGTGGACGACGATTTTGATTTTGTCAAAAAATTGCGAGATGGAAGCCTCCTTGTAAAAGTACAATACAACTCCCAGATTAAGGATTTACTTAAGCTGACGCAAATTCATGATCTTCGAGTAAGAGTAACTATTCCTATTGGCCCAAATACCTGTAAGAGAGTTATCTTTCACAGGGATTTGAGGACGATGGAAGAGTGAAATTCTTCAGAGCATGAAGGACCAAGACGTAGTGGACGTTCATTGTATGATCAAGAAGGACGGGAATGTGCGAACGAAAACTGGACTGTGTTTTTTTACCTTTGCTTTGAATAAAATGCCTGAATATGTCAATGTCGGTTATGAACGTGTACAAGTAAGACCTTATGTCCAAAAGCCAATGCATTGTAATAGATGCCAAAAATTCGGACACACCTCATTAAGATGTATTGACAAAGATTCATCTAAATTTGTTTGCCGGAAATGTGCTGAAGCCCATGACACCATCACATGTACTGGCAAAATTGACATTGGCATATATGAGAAAGCATGAAGTTAGTTATACTGAAGCTAAGAGGAAAGTGGAAAGTTTGACACACAAACCTGATACTTCCTATGCTGCAGCAGAAGTATCGCTCAGGAACTACCATTTATGTCGGAGGGATCGTGAGGGTAGGGGTGGAGGCGGAGTCGCCATGTACATCCACCAAAACCTCCCTTTTACAGAAGTGACTATTGATTCTACTTTGGAGTTTGTCGAATGCAAAGTAAAAATTAATGGCACGTATCTGGCTATATGTTCAGTTTATTGTCCGCCTGATAAAGTGATAATCTATGATGAGCTTTTTGCTCTTCAGGAACGTCTGCCACAAAATAAAGTAATTTTAGGTGATTTTAATGCTCATCATACGTTATGGGGTTCCCTACGGGTGGATGGTAGAGGTGAGCAAATAGTTAAGCTGATTAACGAGTCTGATCTAGTCCTTCTGAATGACGGTAGTCCCACGCGGAAGGACGATAATACCGGGAATTTGAGCTGTATAGATATATCACTGGTCTCTTCATCAGTAGCAGCCAAGTGCCTGTGGCACACCATTGACGACTCGTTGGGAAGCGATCATCTTCCTATTTTGATTAAATATTCATGCGACACAGTGAGAACGCCTTCAGCCCCAAAATTTAAAAAGAGCAGACTGGGTCGATTTTAGAAGCAGCTTTGCTATCCATTCCTAAAACTTCGACAGATAGCGTTAAGCATAGACTTCCATGGTGGACACCAGATTGCCGCAGGGCGCTGTGCCGACGCAATAAGGACTACAGGCTTTTCCAAAATAACATCACAAATGAGAACTTCTGCAATTACAAACAAGCAAGAGCTAGGGCTCATAGAGTAATAAGACAAGCAAAAAGAGACTCCTGGCGGAGCTTTGTCTCTACAATTAACATCAATACAAAAACATCAGAGGTTTGGTCCACAATCAATAAAATCAATAGAAAAAAAATCATCTTTCAAAATTAACATCATTGAAGAGGGTAACAATTTGGATTCGCCTAGAGACATTGCTAATGCACTCGCCAGGCAGTTCTCTCATACAAGCAACTCAGCAAACTACCATCACGCATTCCTGCCCATCAAGGAAGCGGCTGAGCTGCAACCAATTCACTTTGCCACAGGAGATGACTTTGATTACAATAAAGATCTCAGCAAATCGCATCCAATTGGCACTGGATATGATTCATAACTGGGGCCTCCAGTGGGGTTTTAAGTTTTCCACTAGAAAGAGTATTGGGGTATTTTTTTCACATAGGAGGAAGCCGAACATCAGGCTAACTCTAGACAACCACCCAATACCTATTCAAAATTCTGCAAGATTTCTTGGGCTACTTTTTGATAGTAGACTCAATTGGAAAGACCACATTGGTCAGTTAAAGAATAAATGTCAAAGAGCACTAAATTTATTAAAGTGCATTTCTGGTAATAAATGGGGAGCTGATAGGCAGTCTTTGCTAATGGTATATAAAGCCCTGATTAGGTCTAAAGTAGATTATGGGTCAATCGTGTATGGCTCGGCATCGAAAACAAATTTGAAAGGTTTGGATGCTGTGCAGAATGCTTGTTTACTTGTGTGTCTTGAGCCCTGAAATGCACTCGGATCGAGCGTCTTGAGGTGGAGTCAGGAGTACCTCCCCTCCGACTCAGACGCGGCCAGTTAGCACTGACCTATGCCGCAAAGGTGGCTCGAGACCCGAGCCACCCTAATGGCAATGGAGGCACTAAGCCCTTTGCCACGAGACTCCACGACCTCGTCGAGAAAGTCGGTATAGATCTCTCTACCATCGATACCCTGGGTAAGTCAAATATAGCGCCATGGTAAACCCCCAATTTTTCTATTATGGAAGCCTGGCTTCCATCAGCCAAGGCCATGGCGCCGGAGGGTGAGGTACGCCAGAGGTTCAGAGAGATTCTTATTAAACATCTCCCTTTTTTTCATATATATACCGACAGCTCCAAGATAAATGAGTGTGTAGGTGCGGGTGTATGGTCGAATGAATGTGAACTAAAGTTTAGACTGCCAAATCATACATCGATTTTTCTTGCTGAACTATTTCCCATTGATAAAGCCATTGATTTTGCACTATCGACGACCCACGATAGAATAGTTATTTTTTTCCGATTCATTAAGTTCACTTAAAGCTATTAAATCCTTAGAAACCACTAAGAATGAACTGCTGGGTAATATCATTCGTAAGTTACACGGTGCCAACAAATCAATCAA
>NC_061847.1:15704202-15706702 GCF_019202785.1 Penaeus chinensis | reverse complement strand
AATGATGGTAGTCTCTTCTGTTGCAAATAATTGTAATGCTGGTAACGCACTACAGGCGCCATACGTTATATAGGCTTATTATCACGCAAGTTAATTTGAAGCCCGGCTCATGGCCGTAAACGAAGGAATCTTACGCTCGCCGCACCGAGAATTACGCTCTTACGATTGAAGTGCCCGAGACGCGCACTGTAAGTTAATTAAGGCAAGTTAATTTTAAACCCGGCTCATGGCCGTAAACGAAGGAATCCAGCGCCCACCGCACACTTACCCTCAAAGATCTCATCCTGGCAAGACAAAAAGCCTACGGAACAAGAAACGTTGATGCAACAAAAAAGTTAAGACAAGAAATAAGACCGGCTAAGAAAACATACCATAAATAGATATTTAATGAAATCTCTGAAGGAAACCTCATAACATGGTAGAGCCCCAATACCAAAAACAAATCCACCTAATTCTTTCGATGACCTTAACCCTATAATGCTCACCCCTATTCCGTGCCAAATACCGTCACCATCGACCTGCGGAAAGCATTTGATCTCATTGATCACACCACGTTAATTATAATAAAAAAAATATTTCCTGGAATTTCACGAGGGCTGGGTGAAATGAATCTACTCCTTCATCAACCTCTGCTCCCAGAAGACTCGTGCAAATAACCAAACGTCCGATGAGATTGAACTTCACTGCGGTATCCCTCAAGGAACGGCCCTCGGCCCATTATTGTTCCTACTAATGGTAAATGAGGTTAACATTCCGCATCCAAAGATCTACAAATTCGTGGACGACATGACACTTGCACTCGCACACCAACCAGGGCAAGGCAACTTAGCCGACTGATGGTGCTCTGAAAATAAGTAACGAGCTTGTAGGACAAGTGATCAGTGATGGCCTATAGTGGTTTCGGCAATACTAAAAAATTTACTCAAAATGCGGAAAAAAATCATAATATCAAAATTAAAATCCTTCGGTGCATCCCAGGATAACCTACTCCGCATATGGACGCTTCCACTCGCCCAATTTGTGAATATGCAGCACCACTCTGGCCTTCGTCCATTACCAATTTAATGATGAGCTAAATCAGCTGCAAATCCTTAGAAGACCGGAGAAAATTCTTAACAGAAAATTCGCTCAAAACATCCTTACACCCACGAGACATCGGGATCTCCTTCCTGACTCCCAAGAGTCATGCATCCAGATATTACATATCAGTAGTACCGTTTTGCATTAGACACTTAAATTATCATTTTGAAAAGAAAATTTGATTTCGTAACTATAACTTAAACTATTTAAATTTGCAATTATTTTTATCAATATTATTATCATCATCATTATTATTTTCTTATTATTACTATACACACACGTACACACATATGTGGAATTCATGTCGAACAAATTGCAAGTAGAACAACGAAGGGAAGTACAGGAAAACACACGAATATGCCGAAGGCAGCGGAATGTCCTGCAGTGGAATAAATGGCTGTTAGAAAAAAATATGTGTATATATATAAGTATATCTTCAAATCCACGCCGCGTAGTCGTAAAAAATGCCTGCGCTCTGACTGCTGGTTCGAGCCCGAGAAAACGACATATCACTTTGAGAAGTCAAACGCAGGTGTCGTAGAAGAAATCACCGCCGTGGCACAAGTGATAGCGCACCGAACCGCGCAAGGGTGGCACTGCCATCTAACTTCTCAATAGTGAATTGACAGAGGCCTAGGTCCTGCAGTGGAATAAATGGCTGTTAGAAAAAAAAATGTGTGTATATATAAGTATATATATGCATATATATAAATATATATACATATATATATATATATATATATATATATATATATACATACACATCTGTATATCTAAATCTATATTTATCTATCCACCTATCTATCTATCCATCCATCTATCTATATATAGGTAGACAGATATATAGATAGAAAGGGAGAGATGTGTATATATATAGATAGACATATATATATATATATACATATATCAATACACACACATATATGTATGCATATATATATATATATATATATATATATATATTTACATACACACATATGTGTGAGTGTGTGTGTGTGTGTGTGTGTGTGTGTGTGTGTGTGTGTGTGTGTGTGTGTGTGTGCATATATGTATACATATGTGTGTGTTTCTGTGTTCATACACACACATTTACATATAGATTGATAGATAGACCGATAGATATAGGTATACATACATTTATACATTATCTATGTAAATATATATGCACACATATTTACATATATACATATATGACAATTTATAAACATTTACATGTATATATGTATGTATCCAAGTATATATAGATGAATACATATCTATATTTATATGTGTGTGTGTAACCTATATACATATATCAACTAATATGCATGCATATATGAATGAGTATATATATATATGTACATATATGTATGTATATATATATATATATTTATACACGTGTGTGTGCGTGTGTGTGTGTGTGTGTGTGTGTGTGTGTGTG
>NC_061847.1:15681702-15684202 GCF_019202785.1 Penaeus chinensis | reverse complement strand
GGATACAAGCATACATGCATACATACATATTTTGAAACATACATTCAAAAATACACACACATGTGTGTATATATGTATATATACATATATACATATGCATACACATATATATGTATATGTATGTATATAAATGTATATGAATACATACACCCATATATATATATATGTAAATATATGTATACACATATATATGTATGTATATATATATATGTCAACAATACCTAGCAAGACCTGATGGTATGCTGTCCCAGCAGCCGCCCTTCTCCTTGGGTGGACGCAGGTGCCGCCAGGCTTTCTCTTTTCGCACGGGAGTAAACATCTGCCCTCGAAGAGAACCGTGGCATAAAAGGACGCGTTTGACAGTTCTCAGACAGAGGGAGAAAGACACAGCAGACAGGCCAAGCCACACAGGGTCCAAGCTCCACCACCTAGTCCCCGACGCAGGGACACAAGGGCCTCTTGGGGAGTTTCATATCTACCTTCAACAAAAAGCCAGCAAGCTAAGACCCGTTTCATTGACCCGCCCAAGGCCATCTCATGTGTTGCTCACATCTGGTGGCAACGGTGGGATCAAGAACCTCACAACGCTGACGCTAATTCACCTACCACCACGCTCCTCGCCGATGCCACGCTATCTACCGACAAGTTACTCCCGTCGAAGTGGCTCCTCGCCTCCCTTAACGCCCAGCCATCGCTACCGAGTCATCTTCTGTTCCACGCCTACCTGTATCATGTCTACCCTACTACTCCTGCGTGCTGACCACTCACGCCTGTGCTTCCCTCCTGATGAAGTCGCTGAAGGGGTATCCTCGCACTCTATGACGCAACCATTGCCAATCTGGCTCACCTACCTCGCCAAGTCTTCATAAATCCATGAAGTTGCAGTTCTACCTACCACCACCAATACTCACTAGTCAGTATTAAATGTAAGTGTGCCTGTTAGTGACAGATTAACTATTGCTCTCCCTATACCACCCACATCTTACATACAAGTTACCTTCTTTTAGATTTAAAGTACACACACAACTAATTCTATATTACAACACTTCTTGCTGTCTGCCATTGTTTTACAAAACAACAATAAATGAAGTCACACACTGAGATTAAACCCAAGTGACACATACCCTCACCTCACACCTCATTCCCCTGCCGTAACCATTTTTTAATCATATTTTTTTTAAATATTGGTGTTTATCTAATGTTCATTATTGTTGTCCTCACATTGCAGTTCATTCTATTTTATTTTATCCCAGAACAAATAACCATGTATTGAAAAGTTCGGTTTCCCCTGTATATTATTCATATTTACTGCTACGATTTTCGTTGTAATATTATTGTTTTCACCTGCTATTGTATCCTACTAGTAAGTACTTCGTTATTACTTCCTCTATGAATGTGTGGGTATCGTTGTTTTTCACAACACCTGTATTTTATTATACTTCCCGTGCTAATCGTTCTCTTATTAACATAGATTTAAGATACATGTCGAATACCTGCCCTAAGCCCATGCCCACCTGCCCACTCTATACAGATTACACTCTACGATTATGAATTTTACTAAGTGCCATCCCTATGACTTTTAACTAACCCAAATCGCTCTCGAAGTTCGTTATCTTAATCTCAATAATGCTAGAATTTGTGCTTCTTTAGTCTAAAGGTTTGGTGAATATATACTGATGACAGTGTCTCCATTTGCAAATAATGTCAACGCATTACATACACTGTGCTTTATATAAGCTTACACAGTTATTATCACCGCAAGTCAATTTTGATCCCGACTCATGGCGGTAAACGAAGGAATCCTTCGTCCGCCGCAACGAGAAATTACGCACACTTATGCTCATACTATTGAAGCGCCCGAAACGCGCACTGTTAGAATTAAGTTCAGGCCCAGTTGCCCTGTGTCCAAAGCATAAGTACTTGCCTATTTGTGTGTGTGTATGTGTGTCTATATATGCATAAATTTATATATATATATATATATATATATATATATATATATATGTATGTATACATTTGTGTATATATAAACACACATGTATATGTACTAATATATACATGTGTGTGTGTGTGTGTGTGTGTGTGTGTGTGTGTGTGTGTGTGTGTGTGTTTAGATATATTTGAGTGTGTGTGTGTGTGTGTGTGTGTGTGTGTGTGTGTGTGTGTGTGTGTGTGCATACATACATACATACATACATACATACATACATACATATATAAATATATATATATATATATATATATATATATGTGTGTGTGTGTGTGTGTGTGTGTGTGAGTACATACATATACATATACATATAAATCTCTATCTATCTATCTATCTATATCACCATATACATACATACATGGTATAAAAACCCACAAAGTAAAACTAGATTTGTGTGTAGAGTGTTTTCTCCTTTCATATACATACATATATACATGTATGTATATATACACACAGCCACACACATACATACATACATGTATATACATACATACATACATGTATATACAT
>NC_061847.1:15674202-15676702 GCF_019202785.1 Penaeus chinensis | reverse complement strand
GTGTTGCTAATCCAGGCGTGGTGAGATCGCCAGAGCACGTCTCCCTGGAAGTCCTGCCGCCGACAGAGAGAAATCTCTGCTCGACGCGGGCGTGGGAGATAGCCTCTGATTAGCGATCTCACTCGTATTTCACCCTCGCAGTCTCCCGGTTAGCCGAGGGCGCCACCGTTGCCATGGGCGAGAAGTCCGTGCACGGTGGGGCCCCGATGGCGCCTGGCAGGCCGCCCTCTCCGCTCCCAACCTCCCGTTAGCCGAGTGCGCGCCGCAGCCCGGGCATGTGGACTCGCCGACCCATGAGTTCGCTCATGCCAGGCGAATCCCGCCATGCCAGGGCCACGCGCGCACAGATGGCGCGGGGCCTCCCTCTCCAGCCTTTATCCTCCTTTCTACCTCCCGGTCAGCTATGCCCCCCAACTTTTACCCCGCATGTTGGGTTAAGCCCCGACTCTTTTTTCTCTTACTAAATCATCTTTTCGATCCCCCCCTTTATCCTTCCCCTCTCCCGCCTTCTTTCCCCCCCGGTAACGGGTCTTTTCTTTTAACTTTGTTGTTGTTGCAGGTCAGAGAGAGTCGTTTTCAAAGAGTCCTGCCGGCCGCTTCGGGTCAGGCTGGCTCCAGCGCGCCCGCCCTCCGGGCAGACCTAGCACTAAGCCTGTACCAAGACTTGTATCCGTGTGAAGATCTGTGTTGCTTACGCTTCTCAATAAAAGAGGTTAAGCCAAACGTCCGTTTCACTACTCCTGCTAAACCATATGTTTAAGGTTTTAATAGCCTTTACATAAGTGGTGGCAGGGTGGTTCGTTGCGTTCTTTAGGCACGCAACAATGGACTCAGTCTCCGAAATCTGGTTACCCCGCTCGGACCAATCGCTTCCATACACGCAAAAGTCTTCAGAACCTGTTGTGAGTACATATTTGGGCCATTTTTCCTTTCTTTTATCTTCCCCATAAATGTGTTAAGCTGTATGTGCAGTTACGCTCGCGCTGGTTTTGTTAGGTTAAAGTGCTAATTGACAGCAATGGTACGCTCTCCACTGCTGACCTCAGATCACATTCCTGTGTGATCAACGGTATGGGTTCAAACAACAGGAATATCGTTCATGTATTACGTATTTGTTTACTTTTTCTCGTGATTAGAGAGTATATTGTTTCAATTGCAACGAATTTAGCGCGTTCATGATTTTACTATTTTCATGAACATCATATCATTATTCTTTTCTCACTACCTATTTCCCATCTTGACCTGACCTCCGAGTGAAAGCTATCAGTCACATCTGCTTAGGACAGCTGTGTGACCTGACCCCACTTTCACTCTGAGTGATTGGCACGTGAAATGAATGTGAAAACCGCTGGCATTTCTGTATATTGTTTGCGAAATTGTTACATTATAGGATAACGCGTAGCATCCGTTGCATGTTCATTGGTGACACGTTCTATCGGCGCTAGAGCGGAGCTTGTAACGCGAATTACTTACATTTTTATATAGCGCCAGGGATCTTCCCCTTATCATAGTGTCAGAATGCCTGATTACTTGGGGTTGCGTATAGGCCTAAAGATCCGTGCTTGAGCCGGTGTGACCCGTGGTTACGTCCGTTAATTAATGTAGGACTAGGGTTAAAGCTAGAATATAGATTCTCTTATTAATCACATCCCACTAACCCCCTTGACGTTGCTGCCATGTTTGGGGTAAATCCCATCGATTGTGATTCATGATAAATACCCGTAGGGCATTGCATGAGCGCCCATCACAGACTCGCAGATAGAGTGGGTTATTAATATTTTCCCAGCTCATTTCGCTTTATAAAGTACGGCAAATTAGGGTACAGAGACCCCCCCCCCCCGTCAATTGAAGTCTGTATGCACAGCTTGACATGTTACCTCGGCAGAATTTTTTTTCCCCGAGAAGATTCGTTCGCGAATTGCTTCACGTCACCATTCATTAGTGCGTCATTCTGTCGCATATCATTAAATGTTAAATTCAATGTAGTATTTGAAATAATTTTGTATTACTTCTATAGCTAGTTTATTGCATTTGTGTAAAATTAACGTTAATTTCCGTGTTTGGCACCCATGTCCGATCTGTGTGAGGTCACTTTCACTCTCATTAAACTGTTACTCGCACTCACACACACACACACTCTCACGCACTCCCACGAGTTTGTCAAGTCGTGATGTGTGACTTGTGACATTCTTTTCTTCTCTGCGTTACGACAATGCGGATGCCTTTGTCATTTCCCTTATTTACCCTCCTGTCTATCAGAGACGGTTAGCAGTTCAAGCTAGGTCTATGCGGACCGCTGTTACCGTCTCTCTCTCTCCTATTTTTTTCCTTAACTTTGTGAAAATAAAATGCAAAATGAAAAAAAAAGAAGATGATAATAACGAAAATTCAATCATAAAAACTGCAAATTACATAAATAATAATCTTCTCTTTTGTCTTTCTTTTCTCTTACTATCTTGGCCCTTATGTGTATAATTTTGTTCACGATATCTGTCATAGT
>NC_061847.1:15639202-15651702 GCF_019202785.1 Penaeus chinensis | reverse complement strand
TGCATGTTCATTGGTGACACGTTCTATCGGCGCTAGAGCGGAGCTTGTAACGCGAATTACTTACATTTTTTTTATATAGCGCCAGGGATCTTCCCCTTATCATAGTGTCAGAATGCCTGATTACTTGGGGTAGCGTATATGCATAAAGATCCGCGCTTGAGCCGGTGTGACCCGCGGTTACGTCCGTTAATTAATGTAGGACTAGGGTTTAAGCTAGAATTGAGATTCTCTTATTAATCACATCCCGCTCACCCCCTTGACGTCGCTGCCATGTTTGGGTAAATCCCATCGAGTTGTGATTCATGATAAATAGCCGTAGAGCAGGGGTACTCAACTGGCGGACCGCGGTCCGGATCCGGACCTTCTGAGTGTTGCAGTTGGACCTCAGACCCCAGGAAGAGAAAATTCTAGTTAAATAGCATGAAGGTCCTGGTGAAAGTATCTTGCAAGTTTATTTTTTTTTGGTCGACTATGACTATATATATTTAGAATATATATATATCCGGACCGTGGTCATTCTTTTTTATATTTCATGTAATAAAAATTTCCGGACCTATGCGTACATTGGAGCTTATCTAACTGGACCTTTGCTTATAATAGTTGAGTAGCCCTGCCGTAGAGCATTCAGTGCATGAGCGCCCATCACAGACTCGCAGATAGAGTGGGTTATTAATATTTTCCCAGCTCATTTCGCTTCATAAAGTACGGCAAATTAGGGTACAGAGACCCCTCGTCAATTGAAGTCTGTATGCGCAGTTTGACTTGTTACCTCGGCAGAATTTTTTTCCCCGAGAAGATTCGTTCGCGAATTGTTTCACGTTACCATTCATTAGTGCGTCATTCTGTCGCATATCATTAAATGTTAAATTCAATGTAGTATTTGAAATAATTTTGTATTACTTCTATAACTTGTTTATTGCATTTGTGTAAAATGAACGTTAATTTCCGTGTTTGGCACCCATGTTCGGTCTGTGTGAGGTCACTTTCACTCTCATTCTTCTCTGCGTTACGACAATTGGTTCAAGTAATTCCTTGCGGATGCCTTTGTCATTTCCCTTATTTACCCTCCTGTCTATCAGAGACGGTCAGCAGTTCAAGCTAGGTCTATGCGGACCGCTGTTACCGTCTCTCTCTCCTATTTTTTTTCCTTAGCTTTGTGAAAATAAAACAGAAAATTAAAAAAAAGAGAGAAGACGAAAATAACGAAAATTCAACCATAAAAACTGCAACCGTTTCACTACCCCTGCTAAACCATATGTTTAAGGCATTAATATATACCCTTTACAGTCCCACTCTTGTACATCTGGCAGCTACTTCGATGTAAACATAAAGTAAATAGTATCTTTATGAATAACGCGAAAATCCTAGGTTGTTTGCAACAAAGAGTGTGATTGGTGTAATATAAACGTGTATTAGTATCTAATTTTGGAAACTACGTAAGCCATTTCTTCAAACAATTGACAACAAGATATGAAGTATTAGTTATTATTGACTTTGTAGTGGGATATTTTTCAAATGGGATTTCCTGGTACTGTTCGTTTATTGAAATGGCAACAATCATGGAGGTTAAGCGGCATTTCCCCCTTCTTTCAACACAGCAAGTATCAATTGAAGGTGCATATTTCTTGAAACTTGTAAATGCTCCATGCTTTGAAAATCTATATATGGCAGCTGTATCATATAGAATTCCTCAAATTCGCTGATACCTTTCTAAATGATTTTCGTAACTGCACCACTTAGCAGCGGCTAATCAAATTAATGGAATTACAGTTTCTTTTTCGCCTGAACCAAATACTAAAACACTGATTCAATTAACAAAAAAACATGCTACATTATATTTTTCACTAGAGAACATTGGCTGAACGCAAAACCGCAGGACTGCAATGAATATATAGATTTTTTTATTGTGTGTGAATATGTGTGTGTGTGTGTGTGTGTGTGTGTGTGTGTGTGTGTGTGTGTGTGTGTGTGCGTGTGTGTGTGCGTGTGTGCGTGTGTGGAATGTTTATAGAAATGTGAAGTCAATATTTTGTGATGAGTAGCTAAACAGTATGTATAATTCTTTTCGATTATTCTTAATACTTTTTATCTTGGGCTAAAATCTGACCATAATTTTCGCTATTATTATTCCGCAAGTCGTGGCATTTCTCTGAGGAGTCGCATTCGATCAGCTTAGCAAGAAAATACAGGTTTGCAATTCGAGCAACTACTAGGTTAATGGTTCTAAGGAGGGGGAAAACCGTCTAAAAACTTACTTCCAATACATGTGCTGTATGATATCTAACATCTTGAAAGAAAAGTCTTGTTCATTATGATTAAACAGGAATTTAATCTCGCTCTCTACATTTATCTGACACGTATACAAGGTATATTTCCCTTGTATTTGTCAGTGCTTGTCAAAGCTTTGATATATAATTTTAATTGTTTACGACATAAATACTTATTTCCCGGTGTGTGAAAAGTCATCTAAACGCTTGTTTATTCACCCAGAACTTGAGCGGTCTGAAAAAAGAGGAACCTTCTAGAAAATAAAAAAACACGAAATGGTAGATTTGATACTTTTTGTAATAGCGATTCTTCAATTGGGCCGGGTGTAGCACCAGGGTAACAGTGAAGCGTCGGCAACAGGGTGTTGGATTACCAGAAAGGCGGAAGAATCTCTTGTAGATCAACGGCTTGAAGGTTGCTGCAGCTAGGCGGATGATCCATATTTGGACAACGGTTAGGTGCTCACAAAACAAGTTAGCTGTCACTGCGCGTGGGAATGTAATGGCAACCCACCTCCAGAAGCCTGCCTGGTATATTCATGAAATGTCTAAAAACGAGATGAAAACCAAGAACGTGAAGGACACTGGAAATGGGGTCTCGTTCGGTAGGGATTATCATTCGCTGCGGGTGATACCCGATCGTCATAATGCTACCGCAGTAAACATAGACACAAAAACATTGAATATCTCAACGTGGAATGTAAGAGCAATGTATCAATGTGGAAAAATGGATATCTTGAAAGAAATGAAACGATTAAGTATCAACATCCTGGTTGCGTGTATGTGTGTGTGTGAAGTGAGATGGCCTGGAACAGGAAAAGTTATATCAGAAGGAACCACATTTATATACTCAGGTGGAGCAGACAATAAGCATGAGCATGGAGTGGGAATGTTTCTAGACCAAGTGAGTGCTACAAGTATTGCTGGTATCTGGTGTATCTCTGACAGAGTTATGGTAGTAAGACTTCGTGGCAAACAGTTTAACACAGTTGTGATACAATGCTATGCCCCCACAACTGACTGCAATGATGATGAAATAGATATTTTTTTTTATTATCAATTAGTTGAGGCAATAAAACAATGTAAATCTCAGGACATAACATTAGTCATGGGTGATTTTGATGCAAAAATTGGACAAAACGAAGATGGCAAAACTGTTGGAAAGTTTGGACTAGGACAGATAAATGAAAGAGGAGAAAAACTAGTTGAGTGGTGCAAAGAAAACAGAATGATTGTAACAAACACACATTTCAAACATCATTTACACAAATTGTACACCTGGAAGAATCCTGGAGATGGCTGTCGGACCCAGATAGAGTTTATATTGATAAATGAGCGCTTTAGAAACACCAAGCAGAGAGTGAGGGCGTATCCAGGTGATGATTGTAACACTGATCATTTACTGTTATGTGGAAAAATCAGAATGAAGTTAAAGAAAATTTATCGAAGAAATCAGAAAAATGCTACAAGTCAACTTCAGTTAAAGCTTTTAAAAAATAATAACAATGTTAAGAAAAACTTTGGCCAGAATGTGAAAAGCCAATATCAGGGAAAGCCATCAAGAGAAGATGTGCATGAATGGAAGTTTCTACAGAATGCATTGATGCAGACAGCAGAGCAGTGTATACCAAAGAAGGAGAAGACCTCCGAAAATAAATGAATGACTCAAGAGATACTGGGCAAGATGGAGGAGAGAAGGTTAGTGAAAGGAAATCAAGAAAAGTATAACAAACTGAACAATGAGATCAGTATGATGTGCACGATAACAAAGGAGGAATATCTAGAAGCGTGTTGTGCAGAAATTGAAGATCTTGAAAAGGAAGATATACAAGTAATGCATGAGAAGATTAGACAAGTTACATACAAAAAAAGAGAAAAATATGACAAGCTGCATCAAAGATGAAGATGGCTCAATCTTGATGGATGAAGAAGCAGTTAAGAAAAGGTGGACAAAAAAAGAGAAAAATATGACAAGCTGCATCAAAGATGAAGATGGCTCAATCTTGATGGATGAAGAAGCAGTTAAGAAAAGGTGGACCAATTACATCGAAAGTCTATATGCAGATGATAGCAGGAAAGAAAGGCCAGTAATAAGAAAGTCCATGGAGGGGAAAGCAATAACATCAAAAGAAATCAAAGAGGCTATGAATTAAATGAAAAATGGAAAAGCTATGGGAAATGATGACATGTTTAGATGATTTTGGAATAGGAAAGATTACAGAAATTGCGAATAATGTGTATGACTCAGAGAATGTTCCTGAAGAAATTCTGGAATCAATATTCATAGCTCTACCTAAACAATCTGGGGCAACTGATTGCAAACAACACAGAACTATAAACTTGATGAGCCATATAACAAAGATTGTTTTAGAAGTGGAATTAAATCGGATAAAAGGCACTATCAGGGAAAATATATAATTTGAACAATTTGGCTATAGACAAGGAAAGGGAACAAGAAATAGGATTTTCTGCTTAAAGACGATAATGGAAAAGTGCATAGAGAAGCAAAAAGACTTATACATATGGTTTATTGACTCTGTGGAGGCGTTTGATTGTGTAAAGCATGAAGAGCTGATCGGGATAGTGGAAGAACTGGAAATTGATGGAAAAGATCTACGGTTGATTAGGAACTTATATTGGGATCAAAAAGCTGCCATTCGATTGAATGGAGTAGTGGGTGAATGGATTTAAATTCAGAAAGGCGTCCGACAAGGTTGTATTTTATCTCCAGATTTATTCAATATTCAAGAGAAGAAGCTCTAAACAAGATTAAGACATGCAAAGGGTTAAAACTGGGGGCAAGAAATTACAATAATTTGAGATATGCAGATGATACAACTTTGATGGCAGACTCTGAAGTGAAACTTCAGGAACTGGTTAACATTGTGTCAGTAAAAAGTGAAAAGCTTGGTCTGTCGATAAACTGTCAGAAGACCTCCATGGTTTGTAGTAAAAAGAAACAAGTACCAACATGAATTGAGAGTGAATGGAAACAGCATAGAATAGAAACACAGTTTTAAATATTTTGGAAGTTGGATTTCATCAGATGGACGATCATACAAAGATATTCAGTACAGGATTGGACAAGCAAAACAAACATTCAAAGATATGAAGAATCTATTCTGTTCAAAAGGAATCGGAATGCAAGTTAAGAAAAGATTATTGAAATGCTATATCTGGTCAGTGCTAGCGTATGGGTGTGAGTCCTGAACCATATGCAGAGCGATGGAAAAGAAATTAGAAGCTGTGGAAATGGGGTTATATAGAAGAACGTTGAAGATCTCGTGGGACAAGATGACGAATGAAGTTTTGCAGAAAGTAAAAACAGAAAGGCAGTTGTTGAACACCACAAGAGAAAGACAATGGATATTTGTTGGACATATTCTGAGAGAGGAAGATGGAATTGAAAAACATGTCATCGATACAGAAATGAATAGAAATAGGGCAAGATGAAGGCAAAGGATGCTTGACTGGATAAAAGAAAGGCTAAAAGTGAGGACGAAAGTGGAACTTGGAGATATTGGAGGGGCAGAGAGAAATGGAAAAAGATTGGACATAGACTGAAAAACAGTACATGAACGCCTACGGCATGATATGCTATGGTACTTGAAGAAGAAGAAGAGATTCTTCAATAAGTTCTTCAATTTCGCGGTTAATCCTAATATATGTTAAACAAGAATAATATACCTAATATACCATCTGCCAAGGCTGCCAAGCTACCTTTTTTTCTAGATGGACGCAAGGCCGTTTGAAATGATAAATTGACTGGGATGAAGGAAAGTAACTTCTCTCCCAGTGATATAAACAGAGAGCCGGGTATCTACCGCTCGATGGTATACAAGTGACTAAGAATGTAGATGGGATTCATCATAGAACGTTATCAAAGAGAGGGACATTGCACATCGCCTCCAGTTCGCCCAGCAGTATGTGGAGAGCGCACAGGAAGGTCAATTTCAGGATGAGAGATAACACTTTGTTCATAGACTTAGTTCAGATTTTCATAAAGATATATGTTTATACATGATAGTGCCCTACACGCCATATTTTATGTATTGAAAATCTATCATTATTTACTTTTCAGATGTGACAGACGATATACGTATGGAACGGAGTGGCTACGTGACCCATAAGTGGGGTGAATTTTCATACATGGTGTTGGTGAACTCGCCGAAAAAGAAGGAAGATTCAGTTTTAACAGACATTTTGAAACTGTTAGAAGAAATATACCTCCCATCAGCCCTTCCATATTCGTGTATGATAACTCCCCAATGCACACATCAAGGGTAGTTGCGAAGTGGTTCAGTAACCAAAAAACACAAGTCCTTCCGCGGCCAAGCAAGGCAGGTAACTCAAACCCGATGAAAAATATTTGGGCGAATATTGTCAATGTTTGGGAAACGGATAATGAAAGAACCTCCCAATAACTTATAGACCATGTTGAAAGGAAATGGAAGGAGTTCAAAATGTGTATCGTCATCCCTGTCCCGGGGATTTGACTAGGTTTTGAATAACGATACAGTGTTCTTATTATAAGTATGACTGCTCCTAATATTGGTCTTTCTTTTCTACAGTTATTACCGCAACTGTACATTCATTACGTTATAAACTATTTTGTAAAATACGAGCGCATACGCGCACTCGCGCACACACACACACACACACACACACACACACACACACACACACATATATATATATATTTACACGCACACGCACACACACATACACACACACACACACATATATATATATAAATATAATATCTTATAAGATATTACATATATGTAATATCTTATATATATTGTTACACATACATACATACATACATGTATATATACATACATGCACGCCTTAACGTGTCACAGGAGGAAACAGTGTGCCATATTTTCTAGAGAGTGACATTATAACAAGAAAAACATATCCCATTTATAGTAATTTACATTAGTTCCTTATCCCAAGTCATACGCTCAGATGTAAACATGTTTTGGTAATCATAGAAAGTTATTTTTTGTTTGAGCGAAAGTGGGTGAAGTAGAAGACAGCATTTGCCAGTCTTCAAATTACTATGGACTAATCTATACCGATTTTTATTTTTTAATATGTAGCAGCTAATATGTATCTATCTAACATTGTATAATACTTAGCAATAATTTTATCTTGTTTGAAACAGTGCAATGTCCACATGCACTTGAGAAGAAGCATGTGTTATATTAGTAGATACACATCAGTTACCCATCGCCTCCAAGTGGATTGCATCTTACTCAAGAGAAATCGATCGTCCGTCCATTTGTATGGTAGCCAAATACTGATAGTGATATAGATATGCATGAGGGATGTGCTTGGTATCAGAATATTCCAAAGCCAATAAAGTCATATCCTTGAGAATATCCTATTTCAGCTTTGCAAAGATTACATATTGATTATGATAGTCCATATGTAAAGCATATATTTTGATAGTTGTGAGTGGCATTCAACTTCTTCACTTGATACAGTAAAGGCTTTGACGAAGATGCTTGCATAGCTTGACACTCCTGAACAGACTGTTTTGACAAATGACCTCAGATCATCTTTTTGTAGTGCTAATCATATTCAGTGCAAAGTATTATCCAGCTTCACATGGTGAAGCTGTACGTTTTGTTCAGCCTTTCAAGAATAATATAAAGTGCAGACAAGCCATCACTTCTACCGTTGGCAAGTGTACTTATAGGTTTCTGTTTGTACATAAAACTACATGTCATGCAACAATGAGGTGCATCCTTCATTATTATTATAGAAATGAGGTTTGGTTGTAGACTTGACCTCATGAAAGTTGACTTTATTGAGAGATAAACATGAAAGAAGGATCCAATCACAAAGTTGTGATGAATTTAGAGAGTTCAAGAAAGGAGATAATAATGGTGAGAACATACACATCTTCTGATACAAAACTGACTATATGACATTTTTGAGAGGTTAGGTAAATTACACTATAGTGTCAGAGTGGGTAATAAAGATCAATAATCATAGATCATAAATCAGCTGAGGCCATCATTTTCGGACACAAGATTCAGAGAAATTATCAGAGTGATTAATTCCTAAATGTATGATATACTAGACCAGACAGTCCCGAAAAGGATGCGTCTTCTCAGAATTCTCAAAACTTTGAGACAAATGTCCAAGATCTTTAAACTTCTAATTGTGGTCGTCAGCGAAGGGAACTTCCTCCTAAAACAATCAAAGGAAAATTGCTCAAATACCTGACTGATAACTATATGCTGCCAGGTTAAGGTAAATTGCTCGTATCAAACACCATTAGATTCTCATGTAATGGCAGGTATTTGTTTTAACTTCTTAGGGTAATGGAGTGTTATGTATACGACCCTCTTAGGAAGGTCCTACTTAGTTTTGCATTTTGTATTAATGTATCACTAAATATATGTTAAGTTATCCCAGCACTGCAATTTCTATATACATGCGTGCCCTTATTGACTCCCCAATAACGGATTGATTGAAGAAGTGTCGAATGATCAACCTTAACCCAATCCCTCCGTATGGCAAAAATACATGCCATGCCCAATGTAATACAA
Organism: Penaeus chinensis; assembly: GCF_019202785.1. Lineage (NCBI taxonomy): Eukaryota > Metazoa > Arthropoda > Malacostraca > Decapoda > Penaeidae > Penaeus > Penaeus chinensis. Next base: position 15,642,869 of record NC_061847.1, on the reverse strand, counting down.
GTTTATTTATTGCAATTACTTATAGATGGCTCTACAAGTGCTTAGTCACCAAGAAGTCGGTTATTAGTCCTACGTATTTCACCTGTTTACTCTTTTCCTCGACTTTTAGAAAAGTTTTTTTTTTGCATTATTTAATTGTCTTGAATATTATCGACATTTTAATAACAATTCAATAATCATAACATCAATAACAATAATAACAGTAACGGTGTCAACTGAATTAAAAAGAAAAACACATTTTCCCGCCATTTCAAGGAATGAGGAAATCAGGATCGGTCACTAGGACTACTGATAGACTCCTTGCCGGCTGAGCACATGTGGAGCCATCTGTATGTAATAACTTTCACAAAAAAATACAGGGGCGAATGGGTTAATCCTAAAATAGATGAAGCTTCAAGGCTACACAATGGGCGACGAACACGGGCTTACCACAAAGGATTTATTAAACCAAAGAATTATACATTCAGGGTCACTATTATGATACACTGAAGAATTATGTGTGTTAGTCAAACATAAAAAGGCCTTTAGCAATACTGGTCCACTTAAAACTTAATAGACAATAGAATAGAATATTTGCTTTATCAACGACCCCACCCATGTACAAAAATAATACATTGATAATAATTAAGTAGATGTACAGCTTCCATATACATAAGTGAGGGGAACTGCACAGCAAACCCTGCTTTCCATGTACAGCAGTAAGAGGTGACTGCATACCAAGCCATGCAAAAATGTTGCTCTGATTCCCCCCACCCCCCCCTCTGTAAATATAAACAGAAATAAAATAAATAGACAATGAAAAACTAATTATATATAACTTAGAAACGTGTATCAGCAAGCAATATTTCAAGTAATTTTATTTCTTATACGAATGCCAGCATTCGCTCCATAACTACAAACGGTCCTGGCTTTTCGTCTATGGGTCTATCGGCGGTACTTTTGCATGCATGCTAGGTATATAGGGCTTAACTTTGAGTTTAGGAATGGGGGATATGGGTTAGGTATCCTATTCCTTATTAATAATATTCCATCACAAAATATGGATTAATAATTCTCAGTTCTGTATATTACGTCCCGTCTGTCCTCTCCTCACCTCTCATTAAAATTGGCTTGCAAATCTTAATCGAAAACTCCTTTTATTAATAAGTAACCAAGTGTTTTTGTTTTAATTAAATTAATAACTATTTGTAACCACCGTACTATCAAAGCATTAATTCCAAATGCCTTGCCCATTTGTAAGCATACACACTTATACTATCCTTGCATTCGCTTGAGCATGTTATGCTGCGTGCTGCGAGGTGAAACAAATTGAACAGTTATAAAGAAAAATATTACGCGATGCGGTGCGTGGCCAAGAAGGCAAATCTGAAGGTCGTTCACTTCGTCTTACGGTCTCTATAAAAACAACCAACATGGTTGCCAACTTAGAGCCCCAAGAGTATCTCTGTCTGAATTGCAGCATATCATTTTGATTTACCTACGTAATCTCCTTATTTGTGAATGCATGTATTAAATAAAATCTTCCTACATATGGTAACCAACTTAGAGATGCCTTGCATGAGGCAAATTAATTCTACACTGAACGTTTTGTGCAGTATGAATGGGCTTAAAGATTTTTTTTTTTTTTTTTTTTTCCCAGTGACAGACATTCTGGACAAAGGAACATTTCTCCGATATTGCCTATATGAGGGTGTGTTTGAACCGTAAGTGAATAGAGACGAACAAATGGATTTAGTGTATTTGTGTTCGTTTATTTTTCTGAATTAAGCACCAAATCTCACAGTAGCACTCGTTACCTATTCCACTTTTTTTCGTAGAAAATGTTGGGGACTATCGGCATATATTTCGCACTGAACCATTTCTCTGATTCGGATTGTTTTTTTTGTTTTTTTTCGGTGACATATGTTGTATACGTGGTTCATTCAGACTAAAACAGAATATATATACCCTATCGATATTATGCTTTCCTGTCTAGTTAGACTTAGATTGACACAAATTAAATATATAATACTCATAGTGATATATATCAGGTAACGATGATATTGATTACTATACTGGTCATAGTAAACTAATATAAACCATAAATGAAATGCGGACAAAAATGAATATGTGAAATTAATTCACTTGTAGAACATCGGAACCTCGAAATCATCATATGAGGAAGATCAGTCAGGTAAACCCACAAAGAAAATGCTAGTGAGATGTGTGAGAATTCAAAGACATAAGGCGATAAGGATGAAAATGACATATAAAAATGGAATTATTAATTTACCTGAATTTGCTTGCCGTGAAAACTATGGTTATTTTGCGTACTTTGTCCTGATAGAGTAATTATGTCTAGAAACTGCTCCTTGGGTATTGCAGCGACATGCCTTTCTCGACAGTGAGTAAACTATTTACAATTTGCTAAATAAGGATACAAATAGTCAACATTAATGTTCCGAAACATCTTTTGGGACGCAACTGCCGACGGGGTAGCAGAGGGATAGCCGAGGGTCGCTAATTGTAGATCCGTTTGTCAGGCCTTCTTCAGTGTTTATCTTAAGAATATACTTTTATTTACCCATGTCCTAATATGTTAATAAAAGCTTTATATCTATTTCTTAATATAATTACAAAAAGGATTGTTGCTGGAGGGCCGCTGGTCGTAAGAGTGAACTTACTTCATCCGTTAATCGTTATGTAAGATGTGTTACTTACGATCTGGATCAAATCCTGGGATAAAATCTGGACACTGAACGAAGGCTCTTGTTCCAGCCGGCGTGTCATTCCAACATGACCAGCCATCAAATATGCGTGGACAGTATGGGCCTGAAAAAATAAGTGATTTATGGATACTATATAAAATGCGATCTGTATATGAGTGTGTGTATGTGTGTGTGTGCGCGCGCGCACGCACACACACACATACACACACACACATATATATATGTCTATTCATACATACATATATATATATACATGTGTATATATATGTCTATTCATACACACACACACACACACACATATATATATATATATGTATGTATGTATGTATGTATGTATGAATATAAATATCAGGAACTCTAATACATTTAAAAAGAACTTCGAGAAACATCACCAATGGCTTCAAAATATAAGACTAGGCAAGGCTTATATGTACTATCATGAATTCTATGTGTATCATATTTACATGTACTGTAAAATCATTTTTTACATATCAAGAATATCCATTGTAACTAATGGAATAAAATATTATACATTTTAGTTTTAATTTGAATATATATGTATATATATACACATATATTTTATTTTCATATTTTATAGTTATATCAAAACATATATATATATATATATGTATTCATATATATACATATTCATTTATACATATATATATATGAATATGTGTGTGCGTATGTGCGTGTGTGCGTGTATGTGTGTATATGTGTATGTGTGTGTGTGTGTCTGTGTGTGTGTGTGTGTGTGTGTATTTATATAGATAGATAGATATATATAGATATATATGTAGATATGTGTAAACATGTGTGCATATATATATACATATATATGAATATATCTATATGATTATGTATATATATATATATATATATATATATATATTGTGTGTGTGAGTGTGCGTGTGTATGCATATATATATATATATATACACATATACAAATTCATATAT
>NC_061847.1:15621702-15634202 GCF_019202785.1 Penaeus chinensis | reverse complement strand
CCTCTTAAGGAGACTAACAGGGTGGTAGTTTTTTTTTGGTCAGTTAGTTCTTTTTGTGGCTTAGGCATGAGATCTACGACAGTAGTTTATAGAGAGTGGGACAGTAGCTAGAATCAAGAGAGGCAAGGTAAAATGTTATTGAGCTGGTGAATAAGTACGTCTCGTCCGATTTGCAAGGAACCTGGAGCTTTTCGAAGAGTCCTCATTGTGGTTTACTAGAGATGAGAGCATGGAGGTCGCACGTGTGTCCAGCAAATGATTGGTTCTCGTACTGTTTCAACCCAGTGGCTCCAGGCGCTTAATACCTGTAATAACCCAGTAGATTAATGTGATTTACGAATAGAGGGCGGGTAAGTGAGGGGAAACTAGTCCCATTAATCATGTTTTTCATCTGTTTTGGGGGATTTCCAAAGGATCTGAAACACAAATGTTGCCCTTGAGAGGTGACTGAAATGGATAAAGAGTTATGAAGTTATTTTCTTATTTTCTCCCAAAATTCCAATGGTGTTCGGAATCGAGTTGATTTTTATTTCTTACTGATTTACTAAATTTTTTTTATAACTCTCTTATTAACGAAAAATCGTGCTGCATATGGTCTAACCGATGTGGATTTTGAAATAATTTCCTGACAGTTTTGTACTGCGACCTGGGATGATAAATAATATAGTTGATAAAAAGGGGAAAGTTGCCTTGAAATTTAGTTTTGTATGACTTAATCCAAACACCACGGATTATGTTCATCTCCTTTAATTTTTGTGAATGTTGTTACATACAGATGGCTCCACATGTGCTCAGCCGGCAAGAAGTCTATTAGTAGGTCTTAGTGACCGATCCTGATTTCGCCATTCCTTAAATTGGCGGGAAAATGTGTTTTTCCTTTTAATACAATTGATATTGATATTGTTCCCCACTCGTGTACGAGACTTTGACCAGCTCGGACCTCTCTCTTTTCAGACGCAGCAGCAATAGACCCAAGCCTTGTGCCACAGGAGCTACCCTGGTGTCCGGGGCCTCTCGTCTCGCTCGGCGCTATTGCTTCTGAGTTTTTTAACGTAATTTACGTAGAGTAAATCTGATTTTTTCAGCATTTTGTGCTTTGCCTGCACCTTCAGTGCATTGATTTTGCAGGTCACACGAGACTACAGTAGGCGTAGTCAGCACCCCACCTCAGACCCGCAGCTCTCTTCTACACCAGGGCAGCCCTTACGGGCTTTGACCCCTGGGTAGGGAGGCCCAGTAGTCTGGGGCGTCCTTTGGGCGCACTTTCTCTTTATTCTGAATTCTCTTCCTCTCTTCCCTGAGCCTACCGGAGTACCCTTGTGGGCTCCCGTATTCGCTTGGGGGGTGGGCATCGAATTACCGCCCTTCGCACTAGGCAAGTTCGGCGGTAAGGAGGTGTCTTCCACATAACTCGATCCCTCTGTGGTACTGGAGAACGCAACCAGGCTTCCACTGGGGGGGTAGAGGACGGAAACTGCCACACTCTTCTCTTAGCTATTGCTGTTAGGTTGTTCAACGATAGTTAAGGGTTAACTGGTCCCTTCAGGACAACGGGCACGGGCCCAGGGGTCGGACTCGGTCCGATACCCAGCATGATTGATCCCGCGGCTAACAACCCTCCTCCTCCTCAAGGAGGGGGGACGACCCATGACTCGCCTACGACCAATACGACCTTGAACAACGGAACCCCTACTGCTGACAAACGTGAACGACGATTCTTTTCCATCCCTCCACAGAATGCAAGGTATCTGACTGTCAAATGCGTGAATGAAAATCAATCGCTTTTGAATGTGAGCCCCTTCATCATCAAGAAGGTCCTTGATGGTCAAGTGGACGGCGATTTTGATTTTGTCAAGAAATTGCGAGATGGTAGCCTCCTTGTAAAAGTGCAATTCAACTCCCAGATTAAGGACTTGCTTAAACTGACGCAGATTCATGATTTGAAGGTCAACGTAACTATCCCCATTGGCCCCAATACCTGCAAGGGAGTAATCTTTAGCAGGGATTTGAGAACAATGGAGGAGAGTGAAATTCTGGAAAATATGAAGGACCAAAGCGTAGTGGACGTGAACTGCATGACCAAGAAAGACGGGAATGTGCGAACAAAAACCGGATTGTGCTTTTTGACTTTTGCTTCAAGTAAAATTCCTGAGTATGTCACGGTTGGATATGAACGTGTCCAAGTGCGACCTTACATTCAAAAACCTATGCGCTGTAATAGATGCCAAAAATTTGGACACACCTCATTACGATGCAATGACAAAGATACTAGTAAATTTACTTGTGGTAAATGTGCTGGAGAACATGACACTGCTGTATGTACTGAGAAAACGCTCAAGTGTGCTAACTGTGGAGGTCCCCATCAATCTGGCTCTGCCGAGTGCAGCAGCTTGAAGAAGGAGACTGAAATATTAGCATACATGAGAGGACATGATGTTAGTTACCGTGAAGCCAAGAGGAAAGTTGAAGGTTTGACCAGCAAACCCAATACTTCCTACGCTTCAGCAGCAACTAACAACACTTCCAGTGCAAACGGCATCAGTCGGGAACTTGCAGCTAAGGATAAAGAAATTGCTGAATTAAAGGAAACGGTCAAGGAATTAATGAGTCAAATCAAAGAATTGAAAGATACAATTCAACAAATTGCTGAATCAACCCAGCAAAAGCAGCAGCATCATAAGGAGGATGATACCAAAACACAGTCTGGATCGCACCTTCTCGTCCAGGCGGCTCCTGCTAGGACTTCGTCTGGTGTTTGGTCTGCTTCTCGAAGCAGATCATCCTCCACCGGGCGTCTCCCTGGCAGCGAGACGCAGGACATGGAGGCTACTGTCTCCAAAAATACCCATGGGAGGCCCCTGGGTAGCGAGGGAGAGGAGGACGAACCTCCCTCCCAGAAAAAGAAAATTAAAACTGGCGGACAAGGCACTTCCAAACCCCATAAAACGTAATCATCGCGTTAACCATTATACAATGGAACTGTCGAAGTATTAGATCTAAAGTAAACGACCTCAGATTATTAGCCTCGTCCTATGCTCCCGATATTATAGTCTTACAAGAAACACACTTAAACAACCTCGTCTGCGACGAGGTCGTATCACTCAGAAACTACCATTTGTGTCGGAAGGATCGTGAGGGTAGGGGTGGAGGCGGAGTCGCCATGTACATCCACCAAAGCCTCCCTTTTACAGAAGTGATTATTGATTCTACTTTGGAGGTTGTCGCATGCAAAGTAAAAATCAATAACACGTATCTGGCTACATGTTCGGTTTATTGTCCCCCTGATAAAGTGGTAATTTATGATGAGCTCTTTGCTCTTCAGGATAGTCTGCCACAAAATAAAGTAATTCTAGGTGATTTTAATGCTCATCATACATTATGGGGTTCCCTGCGGGCGGATGGTAGAGGTGAGCAAGTAGTTAAGCTGATTAACGACTCTGATTTAGTCCTTCTGAACGAAGGTAGCCCAACGCGGGTAGACGATAATACCGGGAATTTGAGCTTTATAGACATATCACTGGTCTCATCATCAGTAGCAGCCAAGTGCCTGTGGCACACCATTGACGACTCGTTGGGAAGCGATCATCTTCCTATTTTGATTAAATATTCATGCGACACAGCAAGAACGCCTTCAGCGCCTAAATTTAACATAAAAAGAGCAGACTGGGTCGCCTTCACAAGGAGCGTCAAGCTCGAACTTGTTGGAGAAACCATTGATGATAAAGTAAACAATATTCAGAATTCGATTTTAGAAGCAGCTTTGCTATCCATTCCTAAAACTTCGACAGATAGCGTTAAGCATAGAGTTCCATGGTGGACACCAGATTGCCGCAGGGCGCTGTGCCGACGCAATAAGGCCTACAGGCTTTTCAAAAATAACATCAATAATGAGAACTTTTGCAACTACAAACTAGCAAGAGCTAGGGCTCGTAGAGTAATTAGACAAGCTAAAAGAGACTCCTGGCGTAGCTTTGTCTCTACAATCAATAGTAATACAAAAATATCAGAGGTTTGGTCCACTGTCAAAAAAATTAATAAAAACAAAACATCCTGCAAAATTAAAAACATCATCCACGAGGGAACAAATTTCGATTCACCAAAAGACACTGTTAATGTACTCGCCAGGCAGTTCTCTTATACAAGCAGCTCAGCAAACTACCATCCTGCTTTCCTGCCCACCAAGGAAGCCGCTGAGCTGCAGCCTATTCACTTTGCCACAGGAGATGACTTTGATTATAATAAAGACCTAACAATGAATGAGCTTGTCCGAGCCCTAGAAGCCTGTAGAGGAACATCCCCGGGCCCCGATGAGATTCGATATGAGATGATGAAGCATCTTAATCATGATGACATGATTAAGTTGCTAGAAGTGTACAATGAAATTTGGAAAAGCCACACTTTTCCAAACTCATGGCACTTCGCCCACATCATTCCTGTATTGAAAGGAGGGGGTAATCCCAGAACTGCCATCTCCTACCGACCAATTGCGTTGACAAGTTGCTTATGCAAGGTCATGGAACGAATTGTTAACAGTAGGCTATTGCATTTTTTAAATAGCAGTAATTTACTAGTTGACGAGCAGTGCGGCTTCCGAAAGGGACGCCAAACTCTCGATCAACTAGTAAAGCTGGACAGTCATATTCAAGAGGCAATTGCCAAAAAAGATTTTTTGATCTCAGTATTTTTAGATATAGAAAAAGCCTACGACATGACATGGCGATATGGCCTACTCAGAAAACTTTATGCTTTCGGATTACGTGGAAACTTGCCTTGTTTTATTCAAAATTTCATATCTGACAGAACGTTCTCTGTCAAACTTTTTGCCGACAATGTCACTTTTTCGGACATTTTTGTCCAGGCAAACGGGGTCCCACAAGGAAGTGTCTTGTCGCCAACATTATTTCTATGTATGATTAATGACATCTTTCCAGCTCCCCCTCGAAATCTTAAATACTCACTGTACGCCGATGATTGTGCATTGTGGCATTCCAGCAACAATGCAGAGTTCTCGGCAAATCGTATCCAACTCGCATTGGATATGATTCATAACTGGGGCCTCCAGTGGGGTTTTAAGTTTTCCATTAGAAAGAGTATTGGGGTAATTTTTTCACATAGAAAGATACCAAATATCAGACTAACTTTAGATAACCACCCAATACCCATTCAAAATTCTGCTAGATTTCTTGGTCTACTCTTTGATTGTAGACTTAATTGGAAAGACCACATTGGTCAGTTAAAGAATAAATGTCAAAAAGCACTAAATTTATTAAAGTGCATTGCTGGTAATAAATGGGGAGCTGATAGGAAGTCTTTGCTAATGATATATAAAGCCCTGGTTAGGTCTAAAGTAGATTATGGGTCAATCGTGTATGATTCGGCATCGAAAACAAGTTTGAAAGGATTGGATGCTGTGCAGAATGCCTGTTTACGTGTGTGTCTTGGAGCCCTGAAGTGCACTCGGATCGAGCGTCTTGAGGTGGAGTCAGGAGTACCTCCCCTCCGACTCAGACGCGGCAAATTAGCCCTGACCTATGCCGCTAAGGTGGCTAGATACCCGAGCCATCCCAATGGCAATGGAGGCATTAGGCCCTTTGCCACGAGACTCCACGACCTCGTCGAGAAAGTCGGTATAGATCTCTCTACTATTGATACCCTGGTTCAGTCAAACATAGCGCCATGGGAAACACCCAATTTTTCCATCATGGAAGCTTGGCTTCCATCAGCTAAGGCCATGGCGCCGGAGGGTGAGGTACGCCAGCGGTTTAGAGAGATCCTTATTAAGCATTTATCCTTTTTTCATATATATACCGACGGCTCCAAGACAAATGAGGGTGTGGGTGCGGGTGTATGGTCGACTGAATGTGAACTAAAGTTTAGACTGCCGAATCATACATCGATCTTTCTTGCTGAACTTTTTGCCATTGACAAAGCTATTGATTTTGCTCTATCGACGACCCACGATAGAATAGCCATTTTTTCCGATTCATTAAGTTCACTTAAAGCTATTAAATCCTTAGAAACCACTAAAAATGAATTGCTGGGTAATATCATTTGTAAGTTACACGGTGCCAATAAATCAATCAAGCTAATATGGGTACCAGGCCACTCTGGCATCCATGGCAATGAACAGGCTGACAAATTAGCCGGGTCAACTGACGATTTGGACACTACCATAATTCGTACAGATCTCAGGTGTTTTGTGTCTCTTATAAAAGCAAAAATACATCTCCTGTGGCAAAGTGAGTGGACCAACCTCCAAATAAACCACAAACACAAAACCACAATAGAACCGTGGTTTATATCATACCGAAGAGAACGAAGGGAGGAGGTGGTGTTGGCCCGCCTTAGGGTCAATGCAACAAGATTAACCCACCTCACTCCCTACATTGAGAAGACCTTCCCTCCACAATGCCCCGACTGCAACATCAACCTTACAATAGACCATATATTAACAACTTGCCATAAATACAACAACAATAGAATACCACTCAAAAATTACTTCCAAATCAAAAACATAGAATTTACAACATCAAACCTTTTAGCAGATGATGAAAAAATAATAAATAAAGTAATTGCTTTTCTAAGGGAGACAAAACTTTATGACCTTATATAGATTGATAGAATGAATAGGATCCATTGGCTTAATGACCTTGGCCATGTGCCGCTGGTTGATAGCCAAGAAATCCAAAAAAAAAAAAAAAAAAAAAAAAAAAAAGATATTGTTCCCACTCGTGTTCGAACTCTTGAAGAGACACCTTGTTTAAACGCAGCAACAATAAATAATAAGTCTTGCGCCACTTGAGCTACCCTGGAGCCCGGGGCCTCTCGTCTCGCCTGACATTATTGTTTCTGAGTTTTTCTTAACGTAAATTGGAGTAAAGTAAAATCCTGTAATTGCAGAACATTTGTTGTGCTTTGCCAGCACCTTCAGTGCTCTTGCTTTGCAGGTGACACGAGGCTACAGTAGTAGTAGTCAGCACCCCACCCCAGACCCGCAGCTCTCTTCTACACCAGGGTAGCCCTTGTGGCTTTGACCCCTGGGTAGGGAGGCCCAGTAGTCTGGGGCGTCATTTGGGCGCACTTTTTCTTTGGTACTGCTTTCTTTTCCTTATAATGTGACTTTCCTGAGCCTACCGGAGTTCCTCGTGAACTCCCGTATTCGCTTGGGGGTGGGCATTGAATTACCGTCCTTCGCCTAGGCAAGTTTGGCGGTAAGGAAGTGTCCCACACATAACTCGATCCCTCTGTGGTACTGGAGAACGCAACCAGGCTTCCACTGAGGGGGTAGAGGACGAAATACTGATCCACTCTCTTAGCTATTGCAGTTAGGTTGATAACAACAGTTAAGAGGTTATTTGTCCCTTCAGGACTACGACTTTGAGCAGAGGGGTCGGACCTGGTCCGATACCCAGAATGAATGACTCCCCGGCTACCCCTTCTCCTCCTAAAGGAGCAGGGGCGACTAACGACCCTTCTAAGACAAATCTGATGACGAACAATGGTACCCCCACTAATGACAAGACGAGACGACCACTTTTCACAATCCCCACCCAGAATGCAAGGTTCGCGAATGTAAAATGCGTGAATGAAAATCAGTCGCTTTTGAACGTGAACCCCTTTATCATCAAAAAGGTCCTTGATGGTCAAGTGGACGGCGACTTTGATTTTGTAAAAAAATTGCGAGATGGAAGCCTCCTTGTTAAAGTACAATACAACTCCCAGATTAAGGATTTACTTAAGCTGACGCAAATTCATGATCTTCGAGTAAGAGTAACTATTCCTATTGGCCCAAATACCTGTAAGGGAGTAATCTTTCACAGGGATTTGAGGACGATGGATGAAAGTGAAATTCTTGAAAGCATGAAGGACCAAGACGTAGTGGACGTTCATTGTATGACCAAGAAGGACGGGAATGTGCGAACGAAAACTGGACTGTGTTTTTTGACCTTTGCTTTGAATAAAATCCCAGAATATGTCAATGTCGGTTATGAACGTGTTCAAGTAAGACCTTATGTCCAAAAGCCAATGCATTGTAATAGATGCCAAAAATTCGGACACACCTCATTAAGATGTATTGACAAAGATTCATCAAAATTTGTTTGCCGGAAATGTGCTGAAGCCCATGACACCATCACATGTACTAGCAAAATTTCCAAATGTGCTAACTGTGAAGGTCCCCATCATTCAGGATCTGCCGAGTGCAGTATCCTGAAGAAGGAGACTGAAACATTGGCATATATGAGAAAGCATGAAGTTAGTTATACTGAAGCTAAGAGGAAAGTGGAAAGTTTGACACACAAACCCGATACTTCCTATGCTGCAGCGGTAACTAGCAACACCCCTAGTGCAAGTGATGTCAGTCAGCAGCTTGCAGCCAAGGATAAGGAAATTGCTGAACTTAAACAAACCGTTAAAGAACTAAACATTAAAGTATATCAACTGACAAAATTAGTCGACCAAATGGCTGCATCAACCCAGCCAAAACATCATAAGGAGGAAGATACCGAATCACAGTCCGGAGCGCACCTTCCCGTCCGGGCTACTCCTGTGAGGACTTCGTCTGGCTCGCGATCGGTTTCTCGAGAGAGGAGCAGGTCGCAGTCTGTCAGTCGTCTCCCTCGCCAGGAGGTGCAGGACATGGAGGCTTCTGTCTCCAAACCATCCCGTGAGAGGTCCCCGGGAAGCGAGGGAGAGGAGGCGCCTCCCTCCCATAAAAAGAAAATAAAAACTGGTGGACAAGGCACTTCCAAACCCCATAAAACGTAATCATCGCGTCAACCATTATACAATGGAACTGTCGAAGTATTAGATCTAAAGTAAACGACCTTAAATTATTAGCCTCGTCCTATGCTCCCGATATTATAGTTCTCCAAGAAACTCATTTGACAAACCTCGTATCTGACGAGGTCGTATCGCTCAGGAACTACCATATATGTCGGAAGGATCGTGAGGGTAGGGGTGGAGGCGGAGTCGCCATGTACATCCACCAAAGCCTCCCTTTTACAGAAGTGACTATTGATTCTACTTTGGAGTTTGTCGCATGCAAAGTAAAAATTAATAGCACGTATCTGGCTATATGTTCAGTTTACTGTCCGCCTGATAAAGTGATAATCTATGATGAGCTTTTTGCTCTTCAGGAACGTCTGCCACAAAATAAAGTAATTTTAGGTGATTTTAATGCTCATCATACGTTATGGGGTTCCCTACGGGTGGATGGTAGAGGTGAGCAAGTAGTTAAGCTGATTAACGAGTCTGATTTAGTCCTTCTGAATGATGGTAGTCCCACGCGGGTGGACGATAATACCGGGAATTTGAGCTTTATAGACATATCACTGGTCTCATCATCAGTAGCAGCCAAGTGCCTGTGGCACACCATTGACGACTCGTTGGGAAGCGATCATCTTCCTATCTTGATTAAATATTCATGCGACACAGTGAGAACGCCTTCAGCGCCTAAATTTAACGTAAAAAAAGCAGACTGGGTAGCCTTCACAAGGAGCGTCAAGCTCGAACTTGTTGGAGAAACCATTGATGATAAAGTAAACAATATTCAGAATTCGATTTTAGAAGCAGCTTTGCTATCCATTCCTAAAACTTCGACAGATAGCGTTAAGCATAGAGTTCCATGGTGGACACCAGATTGCCGCAGGGCGCTGTGCCGACGCAATAAGGCCTTCAGGCTTTTCCAAAATAACATCACTAATGAGAACTTTTGCAACTACAAACAAGCAAGAGCTAGGGCTCGTAGAGTAATAAGACAAGCAAAAAGAGACTCCTGGCGGAGCTTTGTCTCTACTATTAACAGCAATACAAAAACATCAGAGGTTTGGTCCACTGTTAATAAAATCAATAAGAAAAAAACATCTTTTAAAATAAATAACATCATTGAAGAGGGAAATAACATCGATTCCCCTAGAGACATTGCTAATGCACTCGCCAGGCAGTTCTCTCATACAAGCAGCTCAGCAAACTATCATCACGCATTCCTGCCCATCAAGGAAGCGGCTGAGCTGCAACCAATTCACTTTGCCACAGGAGATGACTTTGATTACAACCAAGATCTTACAATGAATGAGCTTGTCCGAGCCCTAGAAGCCTGTAGAGGAACATCCCCAGGCCCCGATGAGATTCGATATGAGATGATAAAGCATCTTAATCATGATGACATGATTAAGTTGCTAGAAGTGTACAATGAAGTTTGGAAAAGCCACACTTTTCCAAACTCATGGCACTTCGCCCACATCATTCCCATATTGAAAGGAGGGGGTAATCCCAGATTTGCCATCTCCTACCGCCCAATTGCGTTGACAAGTTGCTTATGTAAGGTCATGGAACGAATTGTTAATAGTAGGCTATTGCATTTTTTAAATTCCAGTAATTTACTAGTTGACGAGCAGTGCGGTTTCCGAAAAGGACGCCAAACTCTCGATCAACTAGTAAAGCTGGATAGTCATATTCAAGAGGCAATTGCCAAAAAAGATTTTTTGATTTCAGTATTTTTAGATATAGAAAAAGCCTACGACATGACATGGCGATATGGCCTACTCAGAAAACTTTATGCTTTCGGATTACGTGGAAACTTGCCTTGTTTTATTCAAAACTTCATTTCTGACAGAACGTTTTCTGTCAAATTGTTTTCTGACAACGTCACTTTTTCGGACATTTTTGTCCAGGCAAACGGGGTCCCACAAGGAAGTGTCTTGTCACCTACATTATTTCTATGTATGATCAATGACATCTTACCAGCTCCTCCTCGGAATCTTAAATACTCACTGTACGCTGATGATTGTGCATTATGGCATTCCAGCAATAATGCAGAATTCTCAGCAAATCGCATCCAATTGGCACTGGATATGATTCATAACTGGGGCCTCCAGTGGGGTTTTAAGTTTTCCATTAGAAAGAGTATTGGGGTAATTTTTTCACATAGGAGGAAGCCGAACATCAGGCTAACTCTAGACAACCACCCAATACCTATTCAAAATTCTGCAAGATTTCTTGGGCTACTTCTTGATAGTAGACTCAATTGGAAAGACCACATTGGTCAGTTAAAAAATAAATGTCAAAAAGCACTAAATTTATTAAAGTGCATTTCTGGTAATAAATGGGGAGCTGATAGACAGTCTTTGATAATGTTATATAAAGCCCTGATTAGGTCTAAAGTAGACTATGGGTCAATCGTGTATGGTTCGGCATCGAAAACAAGTTTGAAAGGATTGGATGCTGTGCAGAATGCTTGTTTGCGTGTGTGTCTTGGAGCCCTAAAATGTACTCGGATCGAGCGTCTTGAGGTGGAGTCAGGAGTACCTCCCCTCCGACTCAGACGCGGCCAGTTAGCACTGACCTATGCCGCAAAGGTGGCTCGAGACCCGAGCCACCCTAATGGCAATGGAGGCATTAGGCCCTTTGCCACGAGACTCCACGACCTCGTCGAGAAAGTCGGTATAGATCTCTCTACCATCGATACCCTGGTTCAGTCAAATATAGCGCCATGGGAAACACCCAATTTTTCTATTATGGAAGCCTGGCTTCCATCAGCCAAGGCCATGGCGCCGGAGGGTGAGGTACGCCAGAGGTTCAGAGAGATCCTTATTAAACATCTCCCTTTTTTTCATATATATACCGACGGCTCCAAGACAGATGAGTGTGTAGGTGCGGGTGTATGGTCGACTGAATGTGAACTAAAGTTTAGACTGCCGAATCATACATCGATTTTTCTTGCCGAACTTTTTGCCATTGATAAAGCTATTGATTTTGCACTATCGACGACCCACGATAGAAAAGTCATTTTTTCCGATTCGTTAATTTCACTTAAAGCTATTAAATCCTTAGATACCACTAAAAATGAATTGCTGGGTAATATCATTCGTAAATTACACGGTGCCAACAAATCAATCAAACTAATATGGGTACCAGGTCACTCTGGTATCCATGGTAATGAACAGGCTGACAAACTAGCCGGGTCAACTGGCGATCTGGACACTACCATAGTTCGTACAGATCTCAGGTGTTTTGTGTCTCTTATAAAAGCAAAAATACATCTCCTGTGGCAAAGTGAGTGGACCAACCTCCAACTGACCAACAAGATCAAACCAGAAATAGACCTGTGGGATACATCCCACAGGAAAAACAGAAGGGAGGAGGTGGTCTTGGCCCGTCTCAGGGTAAATGCCACCAGATATACCCACCTCACTCCCTATATAGAGAGAACTTTCCCTCCTCAATGTCCCCACTGCAACACCAGCCGCACCCTAAACCACCTATTAATAGTCTGCACAATGTATTCCAACCAAAGGCAGACACTAAGAAATTATTTAAGAATTAAAAATAAAGACTTTACCCTAATAAACATATTATCAGATGATGAAAAAATCATCAGTAAAGTAATCACTTTTCTAAGAGAGACAAAACTTTATGACCTTATATAGATTGATAGAATAAATAGGATCCATTGGCTTAATAACCTTGGCCACATGCCGCTGGTTGATAGCCAAGAAATC